>NC_081767.1:4731894-4929394 GCF_963082965.1 Carassius carassius
CTGCTCGCATCTCAGCTTGTCTAACAGACAATTCTTGCTGGATGAAGGACCATCACCTTCAACTCAAACTTGCCAAGACAGAACTGCTTGTGGTTCCAGCAAACCCATCGTTTCATCACAATTTCATGATCAAGTTTTGCAAATCAACCATAACTCCTTCAAAAACAGCCAGAAACCTTGGAGTTATAATTGATGATCAGCTGACTTTTTCAGACCACATTACTAAAACGTACTCGGTTACTAAACGTAACCTCGGTTCTCTCTAGAAGAGCGAACGAGTACTGCGTCTTAGCTAAGACGCTACGGGAAAAGTCTCTTTTCACGAAATACTGAAGCAAAAAATTATCCTTAATTTTGTATTTTTGTAAAGTGCATTTGCAGCAGTACACAGCCATAGGTGAGATGGCTCGTTCGCTCATTGGCTTGTTCTGCGGCAACTGCACAGCCTATCGAGCGCAGGCTGATGCAACATCAGACCAATAAGGGCGCTTCGCGCCCTTCTTGCCACTTCCCGCCGAAACGGGTGTGACCCAACCTATAAAAGGAGCTCGAAAAGGCTGACTCACCTGATTTATTTCATCGCCGAAGCGAACCAGAGTGAATCGTACACACGGCAGAGAACGCAGTACTTGTTCGCTCGAGTCGCCCATCGCGCGCTGTGGTGACAGCCGCGCCGTCATGGAACACGAGTTCAGAACTATACCCAGAAACAGGATCGTCTGACTGGGGTTCAGCGAACTCTTCGCCCAATTGACACTGAGGCCGAGCTTCTAGAGGTGATCGAGTAAAACGGCCCTGTGGTCCACGAGCTCCGCTCGTGATCGGGCCAGAACCAGCCAGTCGTCCAAATAATTCAGCACTCGTATGCCTCTGAGTCTGAGAGGAGCGAGCACTGCATCCATGCACCTCGTAAACGTACGAGGAGCTACGGACAAGCCGAATGGCAGGACTGCAAACTGGTATGCCTGGCCCTCGAAGGCGAATCTCAAATATCGCCTGTGGTTTGACGCTATCTGTATTTGAAAATACGTGTCCTTCAGATCTATTGACATGAACCAGTCCCCTCTGCGAATCTGCGCGAGGAGCTTCCTGGTCGTGAGCATTTTGAAACTGCGTTTCATCAATGCCTTGTTCAGCTGTCTTAGATCCAGTATGGGCCTGAGACCCCCGTCTCTCTTGGGCACCAGAAAGTATCTGCTGTACAGCCCCCCCTCGCTTTGAGCTTGAGACACAGGCTCTACAGCCCCTTTGCTCAACAGTTTTGATATTTCGGCCCGAAGTATGTGTGCTACTTCTGTTTTGACCGTAGTTTCGACGCGCGCTGAAAAGCGCGGTGGGCGTCGAGAAAACTGTAGCGAGTAGCCTCTCTTTATAATACCTAGCACCCAATCCGAAACCCCTGGAAGCGCTGACCATGCATCTGCATGAATGGCTAAGGGCTGGATGCGAAACGCGCTCTGTTGACTGGGCAACGGCGGCGCTCGAGTGCGCTGCGCATCTGAGGCAGGGAGCGCGCTGATCACAGCGGGCAGATCGCTCTTTCTCGACCCCGTTCCGGCGCTTAACCGACTGGAGGGAGGCTGAGCGGGTCCCGTGGGACTCGATATATCTGCGAGTAACCGTGGGCTGCATGTGTGCACTTTTACCACTTTCAACTCGCTGTCTGCCTGTGCAGAATGTACGTGCACGGGCCTCGTTTTTACAGAAGCCCCGCGCCCGATCCGTGTCGATCTTAAGTGAGCAAGCCCTGTGTGCAGGGCTGTGCTTACATGTGGAGATGGGCACTGGGTAGTGGGCATCGTCACTGCATTTATAGCACCATCGGCCGTGGCCGGACGAGCGTGCACGGGTTTCGTTTTTACAGAAACCACATGTTGCATGTGACATAGTAATTGTGGGCACTGAGGGGTGGGCACGTTTACTATGCAGTGTGCGCGACCGACTTGAGTCGACATTATGGGCGCAGGCCCTGTGTGCAGGGCTGTGCTTACATGTGGAGATGGGCACTGAGGAGTGGGCATCGTCACAACATTTATAGCACCATCGGCCGTGGCCGGAACACCAGAAAAAACACTCTTTTTGTGAAACATCTGGGTAGCCGTGATAACGGCTTTTGTGTGCAGGCAAGCGGGCACTCGTGCAGGCTTGCGCATTGCAGAAGACACTGAGGCAGTCACAACTCTTGGAACTGCAACAGCGGCGCGCTTGGGTGAGAGCTCGGCCGCAGCGGAACTCGAACACCGGCGCTTTCCCAGCAGTGCTAGGATGCTTTCGGGGCTTCTGGCTTCACCGCAATCCTCTGCCGCGGCTCCCGCGGCGCGGGGCGACGGCTTGAAGAGCGAGAACGGGGTCCCGAGCTGCGTTGCTGACGCTGTCGTGATGACGCAGCAGGAGGCGGTGGGCGTGACTGAGAGCTCTGTGGGGCCGGTCTAGAGCGGCTAGCTGCAGAACTCAAGGAACGCAGCGCGCTCAGACTCCTTGATGTCAGAAAGCATCAGCCACAAATGCCTCTCAGCCACCGTAGCGGAAGCCATAACCCGTCCCATGGCCTGTGCAGCGGACTTAGTAGCGCGGAGGGAGAGATCCGAAGCACTCCTCAGATCCGCGAGACAGATCGCTTCAGGTCCCATCTCATCCAGCTTGCGGAGAAGATCGCCCTGGAAGATCTGTAGCGTAGCCATAGTGTGTAACGCCTCCTTAGTCCGCCGTCCAGCAGAGGGCGGGCAAAGGTGCGCTGCTATAGCCTGTTCCACCGGCGGAAGTGACAGGTAGCCTCTGTTCTTAGCACCGTCCAGTGTGGAGAATGCTGGCGAAACAGATGAGCGGATTCTCGCCGAGAATGGAGCGTCCCAAGCCTTCGCCACTTCTTCGTGAAGCTCAGGAAGAAAAGGGGCGTGCTTTGAGCTTGAGGAAGAGCGGTCATCCGGAAGATAGCTACCATCCAGCCGGGAACGTGAAGGGGGCGCTGTTGCAGACCACTCGAGGCCGAGGCTCGCCGTGGCCAACGAGAGTACACGCATCAGCTCCTTATCGATATCCCCCCGTCTGCTGGGCCTCTGAGCAGCGGGCGCGAGATCCACGGAGCTCGCCCAACCCTCACTGCCCGAAGCAAGCAGAGAGCACGTGTCTTCTTCCTCCGACGCGGGCCTGAGATCCACTTCCTCAGATGACGCGTCGGCAAGCAGCGGACGCTGAGCATCGGGAAGCGATGCAGGGGAGACCGGCGAAGCGGAGGAAACCGGCAAGCTCGGCCGAGCTGGAGGCGGTTCTGGTAGTCGCTGCGAGCGGCGCTTCTTACGGCGCTGCGGCGCAGCGGATGATGCAGGCTTCGAGAAGGATGCCAGGCGAGTCCTCAGAGTCACCATAGGCATCAACTCGCAATGAGGGCATCCGCCGTCAGCGAGCGCGAGCGCTGCACGGTCCTCACCCAGACAGGAGACGCAGATGATGTGACGATCTCCTTTTGCTGAGCGGGGCTCTGCACGAGCCGCATGAGGGCATCTTTAAAAAGACGCAGCTCTTTTGTGAATGTGCGTCGCAGGGCGAACACACACACAGGATATAACAGAACAAGGATGTAAAGGATATGGGCGCCGGATAGCGCAGCAGGAACGGCAGTGGAAGGCGGCGATGACAGCGGCTTCAGGATGGCTCGTCCTGCTGATATGCTCTTCCAGATGGCGCTTGCTTCCTCGTGATCCAGCGATGCGTGAGCTTCGCTGAAGAGATGAAAAATCAGGTGAGTCAGCCTTTTCGAGCTCCTTTTATAGGTTGGGCCACACCCGTTTCGGCGGGAAGTGGCAAGAAGGGCGCAAAGCGCCCTTATTGGTCTGATGTTACATCAGCCTGCGCTCGATAGGCTGTGCAGTTGCCGCAGAACAAGCCAATGAGCGAACGAGCCGTCTCGCCTATGGCTGTGTACTGCTGCAAATGCGCTTTACAAAAATACAAAATTAAGGATAATTTTTTGCTTCAGTATTTCGTGAAAAGAGACTTTTCCCGTAGCGTCTTAGCTAAGACGCAGTACGAGAGAGCTCTCGTAAGAGAACTGTCTGGTCCTGCAGATTTGCTTTATTCACATTAAGAAGATCAGGCCCTTTCTTTCGGAACATGCTGCACATCTCCTTGTTCAAGCTCTTGTTCTGTCTAGGCTGGACTATTGTAATGCTCTCTTGGCAGGTCTTCCAGCCAGTTCTATCTAACCTTTACAGTTAATCTAAAATGCGTCAGCAAAATGAATTAATAACGAGCTGAAAAGAATGCACGTCACACCTCAATTTACACTGGCTACCAATAGCTGCTCGCATAAAATTCAAGGCATTGATGTTTGCCTACAAAACCACCACTGGCTCTGCACCCCTTTACCTAAATTCATCACTTCAGACTTATGTGCCCTCTAGAAGCTTGCCTTCTGCAAGTGAACGTCATTTGATTGTGCCATTCCAAAGAAGCACAAAGTCACTTTTACAGACTTTTAAATTAAATGTTTCCTCCAGGTGGAATGACCTCCCAACTCAATCCAAGCAGCTTGAGTCTTTAGCCATTTTCAACACTCGGCTTAAAACAAATCTCTTCCATCTTTATTTGACCCTCTAAATTTAACACTCACTATTCTAATTCTATTCTTAAAAAAAAAATCTAAATACCTTTCTAATCTTTTTGTATTCTGTCTATTTTCTTTTTATTTATTATACAATTATAAAAAAAAGACCTCTAACACTAGCTTGCTCTATTCTTTTTCTATTCTATCTGTTTTCTTTCTATTTATTATATTATTTAAAAGCCCTTGCTATGTGTACTGTGTTAACCTAACTGAGACTTGTTATAGCTCTTATATATCATTGCTCTTTTGTTGTTTTTGATTGCTTCCAATGTACTTATTTTGTAAGTCGCTTTGGATAAAAGCGTCTGCTAAATGACTAAATGTAAATGTAATGTAAATGTACCTGAAATGTGTAATATAATAGATTACATTCATAAATTGGAAATTAGAATCAGTAATGGACTACAATTTGCAAGTACATCTACATAGCACTGATAGTATCTTGCAACCCATCATTGGTTTCAACCAATCTGATCAATCTTTTCATCGTGATTGTAAATACACTGCCAACTGAGACCATGTTCAGTTTTAACATGTTAGGACAATAATCACAGAAGAGACATCAACCTTAGAGGGATTTTTTATCCTTTCAACAAAGATCTGCATTCACAGAATTGGGATATCATAGGCAGTGACATCAATGGTGTCTCAAAAATTGATGTAGGCACTTCAGTAGACAGGGTGTCATCTATTTAAAAAGGAAAACATCCCTGTCTGTGTTCCAAAGACAAATTAAATTTAGTAAGTGCAGAGCGTGAGGCCATTTCTTGACACAATGTTTTTTTTCATTTGACTCCATTCCATCAAATTATCTTCAATTTTGACTGTTTAAAGACCCAACAAGACAATTTCTTTAGTGAGGCGGAAAATGATTTTGCTGGTCAGCCAAAGGTTAGTGACTCAGCACAGCGGATACTAGGGAAACTACTTCAGCACCAGACACCCTAATCACCAATAATTACAGGCTGAATACAATCTATTACTAATTAGAAACTGTAATCTAGCACTCTGTTTGTCTGGGTGCAAAAATGGCTGTAATTTTCTCAATTTTAGCAGAGCAATATAACATTATTAAAGTATATCAGACAGTATTAGGCAATTAGTATGAGACTTACACTATAAATAAGAGCACTCAAAAACATTTCAGTGTTGTATTGAGATGTGCATTCTACATGTGTGACTTCCTTTTTTACAATAATCAAGTTTAATGAACTAACACACTAATGGCCTCCACAGTAATTACAGCACCAATAATTATTTTGACTTGAATTTGAATGTTCAATAAATTAACTGCACATTTATATATTTATATATACCTATACATGCAAACACACATGCCACTTAGTCAGCTGTCTTGGCATGCATTCAGTTTACCAGATAACAAGCTAATTTGTAGCTCTGATTAGAGTCACTGTTTCTCAGTATGGATTATCCACTTGATCTTGCTGAAGGTCTCTCAAAGCAGTACGTCAAACAAAACAAATGATAAGCTGCATCTTATTCTGGCCTAGAATCGCCTAGTTAAACAGGAAGAGATCATCTGATCAATGTGTGGAGCTACCTAATACATTTTTTTATTAACTAGATGATACCAAAATAGCAGCATGGAACAAGAATGAACGATTGTTATATTTCCATTCATGCATTTGGGAGCCGCTTTTATCCAAAGCTACTTACATTGCATTCAAGGTACACATTTGATCCATTCTTGCTTTCCCTGGGAATCGAACCCATGACCTTGCCACTGCTAACACCATGATTTACTGTTTAAGTATTGTGTATATACATATATATATATCTTAATTTTTATTTATTTTTTATTTTTTTTAGAAAAGACAACACATTAACAAACTTCACATTTCAGTTCATAAGTCTCTATAACTTGCTATTATTTATAAACGGTATTAAGTGGCTTATTTTTTTAGAGATGCATGTGAATTTTCAAAGATGTGAATTGTCACATAAAACCATTTGGTTTTAATGGTACAAGTGAATTTGGCAACATTTTAAATGTACAGTATGAAAACAATTAGAAATTTGGTAAAGATTACATTCAGCAACATTATTAAATTATTAGTTTTTTATGAAAAAATGTAATGAAAGAAATTAAGCATTAGATGACAGCAAAGGTAATCGAAATTTAAAAAAGAGCAATGAGCATGCACAATGAAATATGCAATATCATTATTTCATTCTTGGTAATGTATTACAGTAAAATGCCACTAGTATCTGCTGAATACTGATATGGTACTGATATATTGTGCATCCTTAATATATTTTAAATATTCAATTGAACAAAATGTTGTTTGCAAGCAGACCTGCTGTTAACCACCAGGATGTTACATAGCATTCAGCTATCTGATTAGACCTTGCAATTACAAATGAATGGCAGTTTGTGTTTAATATACACATGGGCACCCCTGTGTGGGGTTAAGACCATCTAGATGAATGTTTCTCCAACACTTAAAGCAAAAGTTTATTATATAACATCTCATGAAAGAGTCTTGCTAATACGTGCTTAAACGAAGTATGAAAAAAGTGTAGTGTTATGGTCAATGAATTGAATGCAATTTTCCACTTCAATACCACTTCATACCTTGCATAAGTGTATACAACTTCCCTTACACAAGGAATTTAGATAAAACTGCTTGTGGCTACAGTGTAAGCTGGGAGTGATGCCTTGGGTAAAGCAGCATTAGGAAGCATCAGATGCTCTCAATGCAAATACAGACACTGACTAATAAGTACATCAGAAATTCATATCTGAGGATGTTGTTGTCTAATTAACAACAGCCAATAAGATACAATGTATGATGAGACAACACTAAAAGGGAGAAAGGAAACAGAGAGAGAATAAGCATGAGCTTAATATAGTCCGTGGCCATGAAGGAGACAGGCGTTCTTTTTTTCAGTAATGGCCTTTAAGACAGAAAAATAAAAATATATGTCATGCACCATTCATCACACAGCCAGACGAGCATTTTGAAACAAAGTGAGACATATTAACGTCAACATTCAAGACTAAATAAGAATAAATGAAAGCACAAATGTGCATAAGGCTCAAAAGTCTCTGACAGCTCTTCAACAGTCTCGACAACTCTAAAATGTCCTTTGAAAAGCATTCAGTCATGATGTCCAGATGCCCATATGGCACGGCAGCTTTAAGCTTTCAAGCAGCTTTAACAGAATTGAGAAAGAAAACACAATTAGCAAATTGTCTGTATGTGAGACATGTTTTTGACGCAGCCATGACATTGTGTGCTACTCGATATGCTGTTCACTTCATCCATTCCAGGTGATGATTTTTTTTGTTTGTTTTTTATTTAATTACAAAGCAATACATATAGAGTCATTGCAGCAAAATCCACGATTCAGTTAAACAGGTTTTTCTTTTATTTTCCATCTAATTTTGCCAGTACGCTGCATTGTGGAACTGTAATTACAGGCTGTGTTTTCTTTTTCAGGGCATTGGCTGTGGGATGGACAGTTGTTATGAGTTAGTCCATTTTGCAGCAGCTCATTAGGCCTGTGCTTCTCTTGACACAGGTTGAGTTTCATTATCTGTTTTAGTGCAGAGATCAGCTCGTTGATTATCAAAGCTTGACAGATGATGAAATGAAAGTCTTTGTCATTGCTTCCACCAACTGGCCTAATTGAATGTGTCTCTAAAATGCTCAATAGCCTGTAAAAGTCTGGTAAATGAAATCAATACAGCATGAATACAAGCAGATAGGTCTGTGATGACTGGTGGCACATGGCTCTTTTATTCTGAATGTAATGAAAAACAACATTGTATCTAATTTTGATGATGCATGGGATTGAGTTTAGACAATACTACCTTTGTTACAGAACTTAATGTCGGTTCTCTCATTAATGTTCCATTTTCTATAATGTTGCCTAGCTATGTTACCAAAAAAAGTCAAAACACAGCAAGACATGGCTTTATATAAAAACATAACGAGGAAAAAACACATCTCTGATCTTCATTTGCAGATACTTTTGATCTACTGTGATGCCTCCTGAAGTTAATGTGATCAAAAACATTAGCTCAATTTCCTCACACCGACAAACCTAACCAGATAAAATAACAGCTATGTCATTTTTTAAAAGGTGTTGACGGAATCTCACCAAGCTTTAAAAACAATCTGGGTCATTTTTCATACCAAAATAAAAATCTAAATATATATAACTAAATAAAGATAGTCCAGAAGTCCAGAATGGCCGTTGTTCTGTCAAATTGTCCTACCCTGTCAGATTTTGCTACATCCCACTAAAACAGTGGGTAGTACAATTCGACAACGGAAAATGCTACTGTAAAGTTATGGTTTATTAACGTCTACACCTACCACAACCCTAAACCTACCCTTGCAGTAATGCAAATACAGTAATTATGTGTTATAGTTGCGGTTGTAGCTAAAAGGGATACAGCTAGAGGAAACCAACAGTAAATATTTTTTTCTACCAATTAGATTGTGTTTTTATTAAAGTCTACACCTACCTCAACCCTAAACCTACCCTTACAGTAATGCAGGTACAATACATTTTGCTGTTTAGCATGAGAAAAAGGATGCGATATTGATGTGAGCATTCGCAGTAGACCCTAGGAAAATCTGACGGGTAGGATAAATGTCAGGACACCATACATCCAACGGTAGGGTGACCATATGAGCCATTTTCCCAGGACTTGCCAGGATTTTTATATTGCCTAAAATATCCAG
Organism: Carassius carassius; assembly: GCF_963082965.1. Classification (NCBI taxonomy): domain Eukaryota; kingdom Metazoa; phylum Chordata; class Actinopteri; order Cypriniformes; family Cyprinidae; genus Carassius; species Carassius carassius. The sequence continues at coordinate 4,741,216 of NC_081767.1, forward strand.
ATTTTGGCTGTTTGTGCTGTGCACATCGATCATTGTATGACATTTATAAGAGCTATAGAGAGCAGAGCAGACGGCTCCTTATGCATTAAAATCACTCTCTTGGTACTTTGGTGTCATATAATGATCGGTGCGCAGCGACACACGAACAAACACCTAACTTGTACGTGTATTTGCATTGTTTTGATCTCACCTTCTCACATGCCACACGATTGGTTGCTTATGTACCATACCTGCATGTTATTGGTCAAACTACTTTGGATGTTTTAGGCAATATAGAAATCCTGGCAAGGACGCGTCCTGGGAAAATGGCTCATATGGTCACCCTATCCAACGGCCATCAGCCTGGCTGATTCATCATCAAAGTAAAAGTGTCAGATAAAGTGACAGCTGACAAAAGGGGACGCTAATGCAATCTATTTTTGCTTATGGGAACTCATATTATGTTGTGGCCACAAGATCATTTTGTCGAGGTAAGGACGTCCTTATGTAATGGCCTCGAGATGTTATGTTGAGGGAATGACATTCATTTATCATGGCCACGACTTCTTATGTTGAGGGAACGACATATTTTTCTTGTGGCCACGAGATTAATTTTTAAATAAACCTGCATAACCAAAGCAACCCAGGATTATCAAAGATGTATTCATTGATATTTTATTTTGAATTAAGAAATTATTATTAGACTGACAATGCAAAATTTAACTATATAAACTATAATAAACTACTAAAAACATGAATTTGTGAAAACAGTGATGTCATGAACATGCGTATTTTGTATTCAGTCTAAAGGCATGTGTAACATCACCAACTACTGGCCTGGCATGCGTAATACAGCAAATAATTATTATTTTATTTTTCGTTTTTGTGGTTCCGCAAACAGGAATTGTTTTGACAACATTGTCAACTGTACACAAAACATTTAAAAAATGTACAGGATTTTTTTCCACCATTTTTTTAGAGCATCCTGCTATTCTTTGCTGTCACTCTACAGGTGATGGGACAAGAAACACACTGGTAAACAACCCTATGCTGGTGTTTTATAAAGGCTCTCCTTCTCTTTTTTAAGGTGTTCTATGGTCACTGACTGCACTAACATGAATGTCTCAGGAGACCTCGCTGTATGGAACAGAAATGTTTCTAGGACAGGCTGATCTGATGAGTTCAGGCTCCCTACAGCTCTCTCTCTCTCTCTCTTTTTCTGTATGCAGTAAGAGAATGGAGGTCCGGGGAGAAACCGTGCTCCAGAGACAGCACCCAACACAGATTTAGTGTTTGTGTCACGGTTCATGAATTCACTGTCTCTCTCTCGTCTAGTGTGCTGTTGTGTGTGTCTGTGGGCGTGGTGCACTCTGAGAACCTGGATACGGTCAGTCCCATTTACGATCCTGAGCCCGTGCAGGTGGGTAGAGCTCGGCTTTCCCGGGAGGAGAGAGAACGGAGGAGGTCCCAAGGACTGTGCCTATACTGCGGGAGGGCGGGCCACTTTATCCACTCATGCCCGTTAAAAGATCAAGCCCGGTAGTAACTATGAGGCTACTATCGGGCGGGATCTCCGCCGAGAAGACCTCATCATCACCATCATCATCTACTCTCCTTCCGGTAAGACTAAGGTGGGCAACCAACACACATGACACCAAGGCCTTACTGGATTCGGGGGCAGAAGGTAATTTTATGGACTTAGAACTGGCTCACCGTCTTCACATTCCTATCACCCCTCTCACGTACAAGATTTCTGTCAATGCTCTTAATGGACAACAGCTTCCCAACATTTCACACGCTACTGAACCCATCACTCTCATCACGTCTGGCAACCACACTGGGACAATAACATTCCTCCTCATGAATTCACCTCTGGCACCCATCGTACTTGGTCATCCTTGGTTCACACAGCCTAATCCCAGAGTCGATTGGGGGCACAATTCTGTATCTATGTGGAGTAATACGTGTCATGAGTCATGTCTAGTGTCTGCGTGTTCGTCTGTACCTGTGTCTGTTTTTCACGAGGAGGCAGTGAATTTGTCTAACATGTCCGGGGAGTACCAGGACCTGAGAGAAGTGTTCAGTAAGTCTAGTGCTGCTTCTCTTCCTCCACATCGTCCCTACGACTGTGCCATAGACTTAGTGCCAGGTGAGTCTCCGCCTAAGGGCAAGTTATATTCACTTTCTGTTCCAGAGAGGGAGGCTATGGAGAAATATATTTCTGATTCTCTAGCATCCAGATTCATTAGACCCTCCTCATCTCCAGCGGGGGCGGGGTTCTTTTTTGTGGGGAAGAAGGATGGGTCTCTGCGACCGTGCATTGATTACCGAGTGGTTGAACAACATCATGGTAAAGAATACTTATCCTTTACCGTTGATGTCTTCAGCCTTCGAGCAATTACAGGGAGCATCCATCTTCACAAAATTGGATTCATGTAACGCTTATCATTTGGTTCGCATAAGGAAGGGTGATGAATGGAAGACCGCGTTTAATACCCCTAGAGGGCACTTTGAATACTTGTTTATTCCTTTCGGGCTATCCAACTCGCCAGCGGTCTTCCAGGCACTCGTCAATGACGTGCTGAGAGATATGGTTGACCAATTCATATATGTTTACCTGGATGACATATTGATCTTTTCGTCTTCTCTCCAGGAACACGTTCAGCACGTCAGATGAGTGCTTCAGAGGTTGCTAGAGAATGGGCTTTTTGTCAAGGCGGAGAAATGCGTTTTTCATGCAAAGTCTGTTCCTTTCCTAGGGTACATCGTCTCATCTGAGGGAATGCATATGGATCATGACAAGGTTAAGGCTGTGATAGATTGGCCAAGTCCAGATTCCCGTAAGGCCCTACAGAGGTTTCTGGGATTTGCCAATTTTTATCTGCGGTTTACTCGCAACTTCAGCCAACTAGCTGCGCCTCTGACTGCCTTGACCTCCCCCAGAACGACGTTCAGGTGGTCTGATACAGCGGAAGCTGTATTTGCCAAACTTAAGAGCCGCTTCGTTTCGGCTCCCATCCTCGTTGCCCCTGATCCATCACGTCAGTTCGTGGTGGAAGTCGAGGCGTCAGAGGTGGGGGTAGGAGCAGTTCTTTCCCAACGTTCTTCCACAGACGACAAGATGCATCCTTGGGCGTTTTTGTCTTATCGTTTGTCACCTGCCGAACGTAACTATGACATTGGTAACAGAGAGTTGTTGGCAGTCAAGTTAGCACTGGAGGAATGGCGTCACTGGTTAGAAGGGTCAGGGGTACCTTTTATCGTTTGGACCGATCACAAGAACCTAGAATATATTAGAACCGCTAAAAGACTCAACTCTAGGCAGGATCGGTGGGCACTTTTTTTCGGACGTTTTGACTTTTCTCTTTCGTACCGCCCGGGTTCCAAAAACATCAAACCCGATTCCTTATCTCGTATTTTTGACCATTCCGAATGCCTGTCTACTCCCGAGTGTATTTTACCCGAGACATTAGTGGTCTCCACTCTCAGATGGGAGGTTGAATCGAAGGTTATGAAGGCCTTAGAAGGGGTAACGCCCTCCGCCCGATTGCCCATCGAACCGGTTGTTTGTGCCAGAGGAGTATCTGACATCATTTAGTGGGGTTACTGTTCCAGTATAGCATGTCATCCAGGAGTAAATCGCACCAGTTTTCTGGTGAAGCAACGATTCTGGTGGCCATTAATGGCTCGCGACATCCGCAGTTTTGTTTTGGCTTGCTCGGTTTGTGCCACTGGTAAGACTTCCAATCGACCCCCTGATGGGTTACTCCAACCGCTGTCAGTCCCTTCGAGACCCTGGTCCCACATTGTGCTAGATTTTATTACCGCCCTCCCTCCCTCCCAGGGCAAGACAGTCGTTTTGACTGTCGTGGACCGGTTCTCGAAGGCGGCTCATTTTATTCCCTTGCCCAAATTACCCTTAGCCAAGGAGACAGAGGTTGCTGTCATAGATCACGTCTTTCGCTTACATGGCCTCCCGATGGTCGTGGTTTCCGACAGGGGAAAATTCTAAACCGGCTGAAGTGAAGTGCCGAGCCGACCCTCTGTGATTCCTAACTTTCTAACATTGATGAACAACAATGTGATTTACCCAAGTAGAACATGTTCCTGTTCTAACAGTAGTTACTCATTCCATTTTAAAATGACAGGCCTGCGGCAGCCGAACAACTGCCGGTAAAATAAAGATATTTGGAGTTACACTTAATTTTTTTTAGTCCACTTTAGACAGTCTACTAATATTCTAATAACTCTGTATTTACATGGCAGAAAAACTCATACATTTTTCACTAAATCTACTTAGAGCATTAGTAGAGTGTTAGGATAGGGTTAGTAGAATAAGTTCCCATGTACTTGCAAAGTAACTTATAGTTAGCAGAATGTCTAAAGTGGACTAAAAAAATGAAAAGTTACCAAATTTGGAATGAAATTCTATAAAGATCCTATAAAGATATATATATATATGTATATATATATATATATATATATATATATATATATATATTTTTATATTTATATATATATATATATATATATATATATAAACACATTACATACATCTAAAAAAAAAAAAAAAAAGCCCAGTAGTATAGATGCAGAGAGAACACATGAATAAATGTAGCACACACATTTATTTTCTCCATTCACCCTCAGGCTATCAGCCTCCTTCAGCAATCATTACTTCCACATTAAATATTATCTCCTCCATCTAGATATAAAAATACAGGGACTCTCTCACACTTAACTGTCAGAACAATTTAAGGGATCTGCTTTTTGTAGTTCGCAAGCAAATTAAGTCAGCACAAGGCAAACAGACTTTGGAGACTTGAAAGAGGACAAAACAAGCAAATTGAGGTTAATAATTAATATCTCCAAGTAAAAGTCCTTCTGAACTCTCCGTTTTATGCTTCAGAGCAAAACATTTACTTTCCTCCAAGTGTATAATGTTAACTTTGCTATTAACTTGCTTTTCCTGGCTTGACACTTGGATAAATCGTAAGATTAGCATTTGTTTTTTAAACCCATGACATTACTAATCCGATGAAAAAGAGGTTAAGGAAATCCATGTGCCTGGATGATGCAATGTTGTGTATTTTGAGAAAAGGAGAGGGCCAAGTACCGAACCATGAGATAATCAAGTTGTTAGTTGATATGGTGTGATCTGATGTGCATCATATTGGCCGCCTCCTCTGTTTTTCCTTTGGGCCTGCTCAACATGCAGCCCCTTTAGAAGGTCTTTATGACAGATGCCTCCAGCTCTGGTTTGGGAGCTCTGCACGAGGGCAGACCGGCATCCAGCTCCTGGTCAAACCTGACTAGTTAGTGCTTCCTGTCTTGAGTTTGGGCCTATGACTGTAAAGTCTTCCTCAAACCGAGACATGGCTATGTGCCAAAAGTGCTCCCCACTCCATTTAGAGCACAAGTCATCACCCTTCTAGCACTCCCCAATCCACTCTGCCCGGTTCAGGCTCTTAGAGTGTATGTCGTGTACTCTGGCCTGTTAAGACACTCAGAGCAGCTCTTTGTGTGCTCTTTTGACAAAATGGCGCTCAGAGCCGACTTATATAGGGAATCCTTCCCTTTTGGCGGGTTGAAGCGCCATTGGTTCATGCAGCTACACTAACCTGAACAAATCAGGCTTCAGTATAAGAGTACACAGGAGTTTCCCCATAAGCATGTCAAGACAACGCTCATTCCCTCATCTCAAGGAAATGAGGTTATGTCAGTAAGTGGAGCATTCTTTCCCACTATAAAATATTTTTTTCTTATTTCAATTTTAACTAAAATTAGAAATGCTTTTTCTCAAAACAAGTAAACATTTTGCTAATGGTATAAGAAAAAATCATTTAAAACTTATCTAAAAGAAAATCTTAATAGATTATGCAACTTTGCTTCAAGTAAACTGATCTTATTTTAAGAATATTTATATACTGATAAAGAAAGTGATTTTCTGCAGTGTAACAAGTCTCATAAATAAAGGACCTTAATATGAAAACGCTTTCTATTAAGCCACTGAATGAGTTGATAGAAAATAAGCAAGTCTTTCCATTTGGGGACACCTGAAGGACACCTGGAGTCATATGAAAAAAAGATGAAAAGAAAATGAAAAAAAAAGTGTATAAAGTCTCTCAATGTCAGTGCAGTATTTGTCTATGAATGCCTGCCCCACCTCCACCCTACCTTTCTAGGCCACTATGAAGAGCAGCGGGGGCACTCCATCAGAGAGCAATCATGCAAAGTCTCCTGACTCCACAGAAGTAGAGATCCAGAGTGTCACTGTCAGCAGTGGGAGATTGAAAGAGAGAGAAAAAGACATGTATAAAGCTTATGGCATACTGCATATGAATCAGTTCTGCATCTCTTTGTGATAAGCACTTTTACCGCACATTTCTTACCCTCACATAAAAGGATCTATCTTGATCTATTTTTGTTCACCCTTTCCATCTTCTCTCTAAGACCATGGTAAATTTTTTATGAAGACGTGTCTAAGAGTAACACTATTTGCAGCCATACATGAACAGACCGTTTTCTCTTTCCTCTAAGACATGCTTGTTTAGATGTGTTTAGATTCTTAATAAAGTCTGTAAAAATAGGGCCCGATGTGCTGTGTTAAAAGAAGGAATTTTCTATATTGAATTTTCACTGATGCTTTCCCAGTATTTTGAATTATGTATCGCAAAATTAGTTTTAGGTTTAAAAGAAATGTCTGTACACTTAATTGAAAATGTCCTGGCAGAAAATGATCTTTTCTGTTCTTCCAAAATAATTTATTTTTATTTAATTTTTTTTATATAATTGTAGATACAGAAGATGCCCTTATATGACTTTTCCCTCAAAATCTTCAATTAAAACAAATGCAAAATTCACATGCTTTCAAAAGTCAATAATGTTGCTATATAAGATTTGAGTGTTTACATAATCAATTTTAGGTTATTTTGTATGTATTGTATATATTTTGTATTTAAATTATCTTGTTTGGGAATGGAATGGAGGGGGGTGGGGCAATTGAGATTTCACCTAGGGCATCAAAATGACTAGAAACAGCCCAGCACAATAAAATAAAATGAATTTAATTTGATTTCATTTAATTTGATAAACTGTTAATTAAAAGTGATGTCATTATTTGACTGTACTAAAGTATAAAAATACTATAATATGTTATAATATGCTGATATTTAGGAAGCATGCTACCAGTTGATGGAAAAAGAGCATAATGCAAATAAGACCACAAATTAATTGGATAAGAGATAGCAGATTCTACATTACCTAAAAACTCAACTCAACTCATCAACTTACAGTGCAATGCTCAACGCCTTCCATTGTTAGTTGCGCTTGTGCTGTTGTTGTATGTCCTCAATCTGGCAACTCATGTGAGCATTAACTCTTTGCACAATGGTGTGTAGAAGAAAGCAATTCTCTCCAATATTTTAAATTTGGACTGCAGTACCCATTTCAACCACATGTATTTCACATACAAACGCCATTCTTTCCTTCAGCTTCCTCCCTCACACACATAAACACCTTGGCATTTTTGGTCAAGGGCAGCTTCTGGTGATTAGTATCAGTTATTTTGGGATGACATGCTTGGTAAACACGCGTAAATGACACCAAAACCCCAGAAAATTTCTCAATAAACTTAGCCTTTAATATCTAGTAACCTTTTGAGGTCAATAACATTCAGATAAACAAAAAATTCTAAATCTGAGTCAAACCAGGATCTTTTTTTTTTTTTTTTAAAGACAAAACAAGCAGAAAGAAGAGGAGAACGGAGGACAGAGGAGAGAGAACAAGGGCAGAAAAACGCCTGATTTAATAACTGAAACATCCTTCTCCATTTACTCTTTTACTCACTCATTCTAGCTGTCCTCCACAAAGCACATCCTCTGCAGTGTTATACTAATGATAAATACACCAGCACACAGGTCAAGACAAGAAAGTGGGGGAGTGTCTGTCTATTTAGTTAGCCTTGTGCCGGCAGTCTCAATGAGTGTGATATTGATCTGTCAGACTACACCCCTAAAGTCAGCTGACATCTTCCTTACTGGAATCTTAAACTTTCTACCCTTACAAAAAGCACTGTGGTGGTACCATGAGACAGTGATGATATCATATGGTAATACCCTGAAATGCATGTATTGAATGATTTAATTGAATGTATTGGCATTTAAATTGATGATTTACAGTACATGATATTCCAAAGTAGTTCAAAGAGTGACATGATATTAATATGCAAACTTATAAGTATATTGTATTACAAACTGTACTTACAGATAATATTAATGAAATTAAATGAAAATTATTTCAATTAATGAAATTTTTCTTAGAGTACACTAGAGTAAATGCAGCTGTCAGACACACATCTCTAAAATAGACATCCTTCATCCTCACTGTGCCTGTTTCATTTGATTAAAAGTAGACTGTGCCCTTCCCCTGGAGGAGGGCACTAAAAGGGCATCATAAATTGTATTCACAAACATGCATGGTATTGAAATAATGGGCAAACTCACACACACACACACACACGCGCGCGCACACACACACACACATACACTTCTTGCTAACAGGAACACACTAAGGTCAAAAGCTAAGTCTGGATACTAGAGCTTTTTGTACAGTCATATATTCTATGGTATTTCATTTTAGATGCTTTCTTAGGATTTCCGTTAATATGAGACGTCCTGAAATATAATTAGGTAGGTTATATTTCATATGTCTCGGTTCTCCTTGTCTAGAGAATAACAGCATATTTCAACTTGGCACAAACCAATAGCATCACTGACGTCAAACGTGATATGACATATGTATCTGAATATGCAGCTAAATTAGATTAATTATGACCTATTATCAGTGAATCAGTGATCAAAATAAAGGAATATAACAATTAACTATCCAATGTTGACTGTTGCCTGGCTGATTAAAAATAAATCTAACATCATCAAATAACTGATGAGGTACTGATATATAGTGTTTTTTTTAGTTGCTTTTGTCTTTGGTGGTATAGAAAATAGCACAGAGTGAACAATTACTGGCTCATCTTACCCCACTTTTCCCTCCTACGTATGTACTGAACACACAAAAAAAATTGTTTTGGACACAAGAACAGGTTGTTGTAATATTATTTATATATTACAGCTTTACTAATATTATAGAGTAGCTTTTATTTGTATTTGATTTGTTTCAGTTTTCAGTTCAGTAATTTTAGTGCATTTTTAGTACTTTTTTGTCATTTTTATTAGTTTCTTGTTTAACTATTACTATTTAGGTTAAAGTTTTATTTCAGTGTTATTGTTTGTTCAGTTTTAGGTTTGCTTGTTTATAGTTAGTAGGTCATTTTAGGGCTTAGTTGTATACCAAGGCAAAATGTTTTAATATTCAGTTAGTTTAAGTTTTTATCTTTATTTAATCTGTTTAACAAAGATTTATATATATATAGTCTCGGGGCTAATCACCTGCCTTTTGGGATTGTGAATATGTGTTGTGTTTGGATGGTTTGACAGCTCACCGCTTCTGTCTGTTTGATTTGAGTTTCCCCCCGCCCTCCTTGTTTCTCCGTTGTTAACCTTAATTGTTTGCCACCTGATCTCCATGTTCTTCTAATTTCTTCCCTTTATAATTCCCTGTGTTTCTCTGTCCATTGTCAGACTGTTGTTACTCGTACCAATAGCTCCGATCTACTAGCTGGTCTGTGTACTCACCTTGTCGTGTCTTGTCTTCAGGCTCCAGCGTCTTTAGCTGTTTTCTCTGCCTCCTGTTCTCACGAATGCAGTGCTCCGGTCTCGGCTGTTGAACGAGCTAAACTGTGGAACGTTACTCATCTGCTTTGACTCATCTGCTTCGACTTCTCATTCTCTCACTCGGGTGCCGGCATTCTTCGACCCTACGAGCTAAACTGTGGAACGTTACTCATCTGCTCTGTCTTATCTGCTTTAATAAAGCACAGTGTAAATCCGCAACTGAATCCAGCCTGTTTCTCCTGACTGAACAGTCTGACCACATTATGGATTCAGCGGGATCTGATCCACTTCGCTCGGCTCTCGTACAGAAGGGAGTTTTATTAGGGGAGCATGCCACCAAGCTCAACCCCACCTCGCAGGATGTGGACGCTCTTAGTGCCCGAGTCTCCGAACTCCTCACAAGGGTGGAAAGCCTTCAGCGAGAGGCGATGAGCCGGGGGTCCCTCCTTCACACCGGTATGTCCCACGATTCCGAAAATCATGCCAACAATCCTCTGGTCTACGATGGCAATCCAAATGCCTGTCAAGCGTTTCTTTCCCAGTGCTCGCTGGTGTTTTTTCTGCAGCCCCGGTGTTACGCAAATAAAGAGGCCAAAGTGCCTTTTGTCCTTACACTTCTTTCGGGCCGTGCCCGCGAATGGGGAATTGCCGTATGGAGATCGCAGGCTCCCTGTTGTGCCACCTTCGCGGATTTTAGTAAAGAGATGGCCAAATTGTTCGATCACTCAGCTCAGGGTGACGAGGCAGCGGCCCAGTTATCGCGACTGTCGCAGGGGAGGAACTCAGTCACTGATTATGCCATCCAGTTCCAGACGTTAGCCGCGGCGTGTGGCTGGAATTAGAGCGCGCTGCGCGCACGTTTTCTTGAGGGGCTGGACTTCACCATTGCCGATGAACTCGCGGCCATAGAGCTCCCGCGGGAATTGGATAATCTTATAAATCTCGCACTCCGTGTTGAGGGCCGTCTCAGCCGCCGCTGCAAACAATGGCAAACTCCCGCTCCGTGGCGCCATTTGGAGTCTTCTTCAGCCAGTGTAACCAGGTGTCAGCTCTCGGAGGAGGAGCCCATGCAGTTGGGTCATCTCCAGCTTAAACCACAACAGAAGCAGGAGCGTCTGTCGTCGGGGGCATGCCTATACTGTGGCAAGGGAGGCCACTTCGCCCTTCAGTGCCCATTAAAAGCCAGGGCCCACAAGTGAGCCGGAGAGTCCTGGGGGGCACGGTTCTCAGTTCAAGCTCTCCAGCAGCACGTACTCAGCTGCCGTTCCAACTCTCTTTTCAGAGTCATTCTCACGCTGGACTCGGCCTTGTGGATTCAGGGGCTGAGGAGAACTTCCTTGATGCTGCTTCTACTCACTGTTGGAACATACCACTTATTCCTCTGGTTAGTCCCGTATCAGCATGGTCATTAGCGGGCAGTCCCCTTACTACCATCACCCATGTCACACCCAAGATTAATCTTCACATTGCTGGCAACCATTGTGAGCAGATTGAACTGTTTATCATTGATTCCCCGAAGGCTCCTTTAATTCTGGGACACCTGTGGTTACATAAGCACAATCCACACATTGACTGGGTTAGTAATTCAGTTTTAGCCTGGAGTCAGTCTTGTCACGTGTCATGTTTGGGTGCTGCTTTTCCTCCTGTCACTGTGTCTTGTGTTTCAGAGGAAGATTCCTCTGATCTGACTGGTGTTCCGGCGGAGTACCATGATCTTCGGGCGGTCTTCAGTAAGGCCCGGGCCACCTCGCTACCTCCGCATCGGCCCTACGACTGTGCCATGGATCTTCTCCCGGGCTCTTCTCCGCCTAAGGGTCATTTATATTCCCTTTCGGGTCCTGAGGGAGAGGCCACGAACAAGTATATACGTGAGTCACTTCAGGCTGGGCTCATCCGCCATTCCTCCTCTCCCGCTGGTGCTGGGTTTTTCTTTGTTCAGAAGAACGACGGCTCCCTGCGCCCCTGTATTAATTACAGAGGTTTGAATGACATTACTATTAAGAACAGGTACCCCCTACCTTTAATGTCTTCTACTTTTGAATTGTTGCGGGGAGCTTGGGTCTTCACCAAGTTAGACCTGCGCAATGCCTACCACTTGATGCGCATTCGGGAGGAGGATGAGTTGAAGATGGCATTTAATACCCCTTTGGGACACTACGAGTACTTGGTTCTTCCGTTTGGTCTTACCAATGCTCCAGCTGTTTTCCAGGGACTCGTCAACAGCGTGTTGGGTGACATTATTAATCAATTTGTCTTTGTGTATTTGGATGATATCTTGATTTTCTCCCCTTCTCTCCAATTACACACCCAGCATGTCAGACGGGTTCTCCAGCGGTTGCTAGAATAGGGCCAACCAGGATCTAGGAAGAATGCTCCGCTGTCTAGCATCCAACAATCTGAGATCCTGGTGCCAGCAGCTCTCCTGGGCAGAATACGCTCATAACACCCTTCCTGTGGCCGTATCAGGTATGTCTCCTTTTGAATGTGCCGTTGGTTATAACCCACCTCTGTTCCCGTCACAGGAACCTGACGCAGCGGTTCCATCCGCCCTGGCTTTCGTCCAGCACTGCCGTCGCACCTGGGAGAAAGTCAGGAGGATTTTGGTCCAAACCTCTGGCCGAACCAAGACTGCAGCCGATCGTCGCCTTTCTTCTCCTCCTGCCAATGTGTGTGGTCAGCGGGTTTTGCTTTCTACCAAGGATCTGCCTCCCCGGGCGACTTCTCATACCCAGATTCGCACCCAGATTCATTGGGCCATTCCGCATCACCAAGGTGGTTAGTCCGGTGGCGATCAGGCTCAAGCTTCCTCCTACTCTTGGTCGGGTTCACCCGGTGTTTCATGTTTCCAGGGTCAAGCCGGTGTTCTCTTCCCCCCTTAATCCTGCTTGTAGTCGCCCCACCCCTCGTCTTGTGGATGGATCTCCTAACTATACGGTTAAGAGATTACTCGATGAGCGGCGCCGCAGCAGGGCGTTTCAGTATCTTGTGGACTGGGAGGGTTATGGTCCAGAGGAGAGGTGCTAGGTGCCGTCCCGAGACATTCTGGATCGCTCGTTGATTGAGGACTTCCGTCGGCATCGAGGTAGACCCCTTCCTAGAGCACCAGGTGATGCTCCTGGGAGGGGGGGTACTGTCGGGTCTCGGGGGTAATCACCTGCCTTTTGGGGTTGTGAATATGTGTTGTGTTTGGATGGTTTGACAGCTCACCGCTTCTGTCTGTTTGATTTGAGTTTCCCCCCACCCTCCTTGTTTCTCCGTTGTTAACCTTAATTGTTTGCCACCTGATCTCGATGTTCTTCTAATGTCTTCCCTTTATAATTCCCTGTGTTTCTCTGTCCGTTGTCAGACTGTTGTTACTCGTACCAATAGCTCCGATCTACTAGCTGGTCTGTGTACTCACCTTGTCGTGTCTTGTCTTCAGGCTCCAGTGTCTTTAGCTGTTTTCTCTGCCTCCTGTTCTCATGAACGCAGTGCTCCTAGAAGCTTCCAGCTCTCATTTCTTCCATTCTCGGCTGTCGAACGAGCTAAACTGTGGAACGTTACTCATCTGCTTCGACTTCTCATTCTCTCACTCGGGTGCTGGCATTCCTCGACCCTATGAGCTAAACTGTGGAACGTTACTCATCTATATATATATATAGGTACTGGAAACGAACAGGCCAAAATACCAATTAAATTTTAATCACAAATATTCACTACAAATTTTGAAATAACCCATTTATAATAATGATTTAGACTGTGACCTACATGAAAAGTCATCAATATCATTAAAAAACAGAAAGCACAAATCTGACAAAACAAATGATGCAAATGATAATTGCACATAATAATAATGTGGCCCACAATCATGACAGTGATAATGGGTTGTAAATGACAGAGGTATTGTGCATTTTACTTATTTGTGTTTGTGTGTTTTTAGCATAAAATCACTTTTTTTATTGGACACAAAAGAATAAAGATTGATGGACAGACAGAGAGAGACACATAAGGCTTCGGCAAAGGCATAGATAAAAGAAACAAACAAGCAACTGTGTGTAGCTAGGTGTCATGTTAATTGGTAGTTAATTACATGTAATTGTTTGCATACTGCTTGAACACCATCATTCATATGCAAGATACACATATAAAGGGGTGTGTGGTGGAATAAATACATTGAACAACACAAACAAAATGGAAATCCATTATGATTGATGAATCTCATTATGTCAACTCCCACACGTGCCTTTGCTAATGCTGCATACTGTACCAGTGTGACACAATCACAGTGCATTAACACACTAACAACATTTCCAGCTAACAGAGAATGTTCCTAGTGCTTTGGCTAACATTGTAGTACAGTTTCTGAAAGTTATGAACAAACTTTCTTCCAGGAATGATAATGGAATATTCGTTCTATTAAGTTCAATAAGTTATCTGATCTTTAATAATGTTTTCAAAAGGTTAGCACAGAAACTTACTACGAAGGAGCTGTGGAATGCTTGAATCTGATTGGCTGATGAATGCTCTAAGGTGTGCAATCATTTTCAGGGAAACGCACGGCTAAAGTAGTTCCAAGCAGGTCTAGACTGACCAAGCAAATAAACATGGTAAACAACATGATAAAAACCGACTAGTCTTTTTCTGTCTATTTCTGTGATTTAGCCACAATAATTCTTTTACACACTGCTCCGAGACTAAAGGTTGAGGATCCAAATGCAGTATATATTAAAGGGTATTCCAAAGACATAGTCCAATAAACAGGCAAGAGGTCATAAACACAGGGTAAACAGTCCAACACAAAACACCAGGCAGGAAACTCAGATCAACAGGGTAATCCAGAGAACAGTCAAACAGGGAAAACCCAAAAATATGGTGAGCAGACACGATTAACAAGTTTCAGGTGCAAACAATGAGTGCTCATGAGTGTGCGCAAAGGATTATAGGGTATGAAGTCCATGTTAGAAACATAATCCTCTCTTTCTCCTTTTCTCTCTCCCTTACAAATGCACACACATAGAGTACAGACACACATACATGCACAGAAACATGTTGTCAGTCCTGCTGTGAGACTTTATCAGTAAAATAGTTTAGCAACTTAAAGCTACATTTACATTTACATTTACATTACAATTATTCATTTAACAGATTCTTTTATCCAAAGCGACTTACAAATAGAAGCAATCAAAATGAACAGAAAACTTAATTTAAAAATAAATGTATAAAAAAATAAATACATTGTATAAATATAATTTTATGAAATATAAATGCCTTTTGAATTTTTTTAAATATGCTTTTGTTCTGCTTACAAAATTGGTCTAATGAAACTAAAATATGATCACTAATATACTGTGAAATGAAACTGACAAATACAATATAGATGAACTTAGACGCTGCTGCCTAACACTGTTGAAAGACGCACAGAGACTCATAGTGGTAATTTACACAAGTTTGATCGCTCTCTCTCATCACTACTCAATGTGGTAACGGTAGTATTACCGGAATAATAATGCTCAGGTCTGTTGAATTATTCGAAAATAATGCACACCGAGGTGTAACTGCCACTCTGCATCACCACATCCGGTGTGCATTAAATTATAATAATTCAACGGTCTGTCATCAATTATTCCTTACATCTTTCATGGAATATTTTTCCTGAAATTATTTAGTAAGATTAGTTTAGTTTGTCTAGATTAGTTTGTCTAACAGTTTTTAAAAGTTATTGCTTGTTGCAAAATGTTCAGAGAACTTTCAAAAGTAAAGTTTCTTTAATGTTTACAAAATGATAAAATGGTGTGTAACAGTCTGCATAGAACAAAATATATATTTTAAAACCTGGATGTTTTGAATATTAAGATAACTAACTTAATGAGAGCATTAGCAAAACATCCCTAAAATATTTGTATTAACTGGGTTCTTTGTCAAGCAACTATAATGTTAATGAAATTAGGCCACTTAAATGTACTTTCAGTTCCTATAATATTTGCAAAATGATGAATGTTCCCTTAACATTTGTACAACCAAGTAAAAAAACAAACAAACTGGACGTTTTGAACTTTAGTTTTTATAAAGCACATGCTGTATTAACAGCCATATTTTAGATCCCTTAATTCAACCCCATACCTAAATCTAACTACTATTAGTAAGCTGCAAAATAGGAGTTTACTGAGGCAAAAGTTGTAGTTATAAGTTTGTTTATAGTGAGAATTGGACCTTAAACTAAATGTGACCGAAAAAATATACAGCAAAAATGTTCTTAAAACATATTTCTGTTAGTTGGTTCTTTGACAAGCTACTTTTCTTCATTTCATAAAGCTGACAACAGGAGCAAATGTAAGTTGAAAAATAAACTAAATGCTACAATCAGTCCAGCTTTTAAATTTATTTGTTTCTGTGAACTTGCACTATTGAACTATGGCTATAATTTAATGTGGTGTTTAAAAACGGAGCAAAATCCAATCATCCCATCTACAGATGCTGTTTCTGTTGGCAGCTCTGAAATAATGATGGATTGCGGGCGTCCTTTTGCCTAACATGCCCCAATCCACCAAAAGCTAAGCCTGGATAAAGCTTAGAGCTGACTACCCAGATGGGCAATCCCTAAATGCATATATACTGTATGCACAGTTTGGTCAGTGTGCATATGCATTTGTGTATGGATGAACATTTCAGTATGTTCTGCTGGGTTAAAATTTTATTTTAATTACATAGGCCCAAAACATGGTGCATGGCTAGGGTGTGGAATCAGTGATTATGGTTTCCCATCATGCCTTGCACATATAGCTTCTGGTATTCACAGAAAGTGTGGCTTGTTAACTGCAGTGGATAATCAAAGTCACCAAATGTTTGGTTCCTCCCAATCAATCCGTAGTAATCTTATGACAGATGTGCAGATATAGCTGGATATATTAGAATGCCTTAAAGGAAACAAGATTCAGAATCATAGTAGAAAATCCCAGGGATCAACCTGCATTTACTCCTAGCTTACAGTGTACAATAAAGGATTTGTAAGGAATTTGATTTGATGAGGAATTAAAAGATTTTATTTTAAACTACATTTTTTATATAGAGTTTCCTATGAAAACCTTGTAACCACAATGCTTTTGTCAAACAAAAATACCTTTTTTGATCACATTTCAGTTTGGGGATAAATTCACACTATTAACTAACTATTAACTATGACTTTTGTCTCAGTAAACTTCTAATATGCTGCTTAATAAAGCAAGGCAATGGTAGGCAATTTTGGAGAGGCTAGTAATAACGTTCTAGCTTTGAAAACATAAGATCCTCACAACATTAAAGCAGCAATGTCTACAAGCAAACCCTTCCCGTTTAGTGAATGCCATGCACATTGTCTGTTGCTGCTCTCCACTCCTCTTGTTTTATGTATTTTATCAGTTTTTTTGTTAATCATTGTAAAATGTTTATGGTGTCTTCATGTTTGTGATAACCAAGAGTTCCTCTCAATCGGTGCAATATACAGTCTTTAATTCAAGCATTCTACAGTCTGATGCTAAAGCTAACATGGGAACAGGGCCGGCCCAAGCCTTTATGGGGCCCTAAGTAGAGTTTTATCTGGGGGCCCCTCGGTGTCTCCAATACAACTGATTATTGTCAATCCTTGATTATTCACACACTATAAATCTAACTCACCCATTATCAGTTTTATTTGTTGTAGCTGTGTTGTTTACATTACTCCAATGTTGTTACCCTTCTGTGATTTTTACCCTTCTTTTTCTTCTTGGCTCTCAACGGCGGCGGACACATTTCTTCCCTCTCCTCCCTGCCTTCCCTGCTTTGCCTGTTCTCTTGTCTCATCTAATACTTCTGAGAGACTCTCTCTGCACTGCTCTCCTAAACTGAAATTATGGATTTGATTAACTGGTCTCTCAACTCAATTGACACCATCTTCTGGACGAGAAGCTTGGGTTCGGGGGAACCTGACTGCCCTGCCGGAACGTTCGCAGCTGGCTACACGATGGACGCGTATGTCTGGCAGCTCTTTCCGTGGAAGACATTGAAGACATCTACCTATTCGGAACCATGAAAACAGGTATTCTGCTAATTGGACTAGGCTTTGCCCTGGGTTATCGAAAAATTCAGAAAATGGGAACAGCTGTCCAAAGCCTCACAAGGCTGCCCATCATGATTGAAGCTGTGGGCAGAGCAGTCAGAATTGAGACTGAGTCTATTAACCGCAATATGGATAACATCAAGAAGAAGCTCACGGCTTTGGAAAGGAATTGGAGAAATTGGTACACAATTGGTATCGTATCTTCTTTCGGCTCCCTCTACCAGCACTGGCCTTGGCTAGTTGGAATAACAATTCTCCCGGAGGAGCACTGCAGCGAGACACTCTTGCGTTCCTCCCCTCTCTTCCACAGACACCTGTTGATTGTTGACTCTGTGTAGGACCTGACCAAGGCTGTCTCCAAGGCAACTTGCTGAGACGCTGTCACAATCTGCGGACTGAGGCACCTAGAGTGAATTGCAACTCTCCAGGCCTAAAAAAATCACGAACTCTTACATACATACACATACACATACACGGATGACTGTTTGCCTGCGCTGGATTACCTCGACCCCCCCAATTTCTGTACCCAGTTGCAAAGTCGTGTGTTTATGGTGTATTAATTATGTGCTTTTGTGCTGAGGTGTTTTTTCTGTTCTCACACTGTGCTCCCAAAGGAGCATAGTCTGTGTGTTGTTTTTTTCTCCTCTCTTTCCTAATGTTATGCTGTATTCCCCCTGTACTACTGTATTTTGTTGCCTTGTACCCACATGTTCAATGACAATAAAGTTGCATCTAATCTTATATAATCTAATCTAATTTTAACAGTAGCAAACCCAGAATAGTGGTCAGGTTTTAATTTGCACTTTAACTTTCAGTCTTACAGTACTAAGTGGTGTAATGTGGTGTACTGAAAAGTAGCTAAATAAACCAGCAGACAATGCACTTACAGAAAATAATATTATTTTAACAACATAAATTATTATAGCAGCAAGCCATCTGTACATAAAAAAACAATAACTCTTAATCTTAATCTCTTAATCTAACTAATTGAGGCGTACTGATATTGGAATATACTTGCAAAGACCCCAAATGTAGGCAAAGGTAAATAAACTCAAGATGTAATTAGTACCAAGTTTATGAAACTTATTAATTTTTTTATTACAAAAAAATATTTTCCCAGGACTGTTATTTTTACACAGAAGACAAAAACTATTTGTACTAGGCTACTTATTGCAAATAGTGGCAGTTATCTGCACCTCAGTATAATAGTATATTATAAAACAGTATGCAGTAATAATGTATTGAGTGTAAATTATAATATTAATTCATATTATTAAATGGATGCCATCTTATTGGGACAATAAAGCCTTCCATTCACCTACCCTAACCCTAACCGATACTTTATTTTTTGACTTTTTGATTATTTCCTTAATTGTTATTGAAAATAAATGCTTTTCTGATGTGATTAGAAATTTGAAAAGGCAGAAAAAAATTAACCAAAAGGTGGATATGAACCCGGGTCGATCGCATCAAATTGAGATAATCACACATTTTACCATCTGCACAACACGTGCTGATAAAACAAAAGTTGTCTTTTGTAGTGTCTAGTTCAGTTCAATTCAAGTTTATTTGTATAGAGCTTTTTACAATACAAATTGTTACAAAGCAACTTTGAAAATTAAGTTTCTACAATATTTAGTAGTAGCTTATAAGTGGTGACTGTCAGTTTGTGCATGTATGACAGGATTTTTCAGAAAAATTAATACAAGACGTAGTCAGTCAGACGATGAACATTATTAACAGCAATTATTATATGATGCAGTCACACGTGTAGCAATATTTATTAGTTCTGTTTGTTGATTCAGGGTTAGCATCATCTGGGGTCCTCTGAGGGTCAGCATCATCTCTTCTCAGGTGTTCTGGATCCAGACTGGAGCTTGTGTAAATCCTGGTTACCACGGGATGTAAATCCTGTGGCAAAACAGAAACAAATAGAGACATCATTAGCATAGCTGCTGTTCCAACAAAGTAAGATTAATTAGTTTAACCCAAGCTAAAGAATAAGAATGCACATTTGATCAGATGCAACTACACTCACAATTTAAGAGATACATTATTCAAATGCTTGGCGAAAGAGATGCGTTTTTAATCTAGATTTAAACAGAGAGAGTGTGTCTGAACCCCGAACATTATCAGGAAGGCTATTCCAGAGTTTGGGAGTCAAATGTGAATGAGCTCTACCTCCTTTAGTGGACTTTGCTATCCTAGGAGTTACCAAAAGTCCAGCGTTTTGTGACCTTAGGGAGCGTGATGGATTGTAACGTGGTAGAAGGCTAGTTAGGTACGCAGGAGCTAAACCATTTAGGGCCTTATAGGTAAGTAATGATAATTTGTAACTGATAAGGACTCTAGCTGCTGCATTTTGGACTACCTGTAGCTTGTTTATTGAAGAAGCAGGACAACCACCTAGAAGTGCATTATAGTCCAGTCTAGAGGTCATGAATGCATGAACTAGCTTTTCTGCATCAGAAAAAGATAACATGTTTCATAGCTTGGCAATGTTTCTAAGATGGAAGAATGCAGTTTTTGTAACATGGGAAATATGATTTTGAAAAGACAAGTTGCTGTCTAATATAAGACCCAGATTTTTGACTGTAGAGGAAGTAACAGTACATCCGTCTAGTGGCAAAGTGTAATCTGCAAGATTCTGTTTACTTTTTTTTGGTCCAATAATTAATATCTCTGTCTTATCCGAATTTAATAGGAGAAAATTATTGGTCATCCAATCTTTTACATTTTTAACACCCTCTGTTAGCTTAGATAATTTAGAAGTTTCATCTGGTCTCATTGAGATATACAGCTGAGTATCATCAGCATAACAGTGGTAGCTAATTCCGTATTTTCTAATAATATTAGCAAGGGGCAACATGTATATTGAAAATAAACAATAAACAAAATGGTAGTGATCGGACAGGTAGGATCTAAACCATCTTAGAGCCTGTATACCTGTATAGTTTTGTAATCGATCTATGAGTATGTCATGATCTATGGTGTCGAACGCAGCACCACAGTTCTGATTCACACATTGGAGGGCGAAGTTAATGTAAATAGCCTCTGCCAACAAGGCAGGCTATTTGCACTTAGTGTAAATAGATACTCCAAAAAAAATCAAGCCATTTCATGTACTCTTGGGGGCCCTAAGCAGCCGCTTACATGTTATGATTATTATTAATAGTTTTTCTGTTTGTTTTGTTTCTAGTTGTTTTCCATTTTATCAGAGTTATGCTGTTGAACTCCCTCAGATCTGGTGCCCTGTGAGTTACAATCTCTATGGGACTTCGACTATGAATTTGTACTCTGTCTGTTGTTTTCTTCTGACTGTTCTGGGAATTATTATCACTTGGAATATTGAACAACACGTCTCGTTTGTTTTCTCATCTCTACCGACTATGGCAATTACGTTTACATTCTCTGTTGTTCTTCAAGACCTCTTGTAAGAGATTTTGCACAACTACTTCTTCAATTCTTTTAATCTCACTTAATAAGTCTCAGGTCCTACACACAAGCTGGGTCACACTCTTCATCTTGTTTTATCATCAGGATTTTCTGTCAGTAATATAGCTGTTGGTGATGCCGGTTTGTCTGACCACTGGTCCGTTTTGTTTGACAGTGTGATTGTTTGTTGTAGCCCTGTATATCAGTATTTTACCTACCATTCAGTAGATCACTGCATCCTGTTAAAAATATTAAATCTTAAGGTTGGCATCTGTGATAATCCATTACATTTGTTTGCATCACATCCCAAAAAAGGAGTTTTCTGTGGAAATTGGTGAATTTACATCAAGCTCAGTTACCATCAATTATGGGGTAGCCCATGGCTTCATTCTGGGTCCGATTTTATTCTCTCTGTAATTGCTCCCTCTTTGTTTTATATTTGAGTCTCATAAAAATCATATGTCAGGGTTCTGGACTCATGTCTTGTCATCTGCCTGTGTTCCCTTCCTTTTTGCCCATATATGGGTTAGTTCCTGTTCTGGTTAGCTCATCTTGTTTCAGTTTAATGTCTAATTATTGGTTAACCCTCCTCACCTGTGCCACCCTCGTCAGGTTCCCTATTTGAGTTCCCCTATGAGGGTAATTTGAGTTGTCCGGCACTTGTTGGTATCACATCTCATGTGTTGGATGGTCTTCTCTGTATGGATTACCCTCATCTTCCCTTGGGTTTATATGAAAGGATTTGAGATGGTCTTCATTGTTGTATGCTCTTTACATCTAAGTGTGACACATACCATATTTATGCAGATGATACTCAGCTTTACTTCCCTCTAAAATCAGGTTCTGATTCAGTGTCCTCTTTGCTGGCTTGTTTAGAGGACATGAAGGATTGGACGGATAATAATTTCCTTTGATTAAATCAGAAAAAGACTTTTGTTTGGCCCTCCACACCTTTTAAATAATTTGAACCCTACTCTGGGCCCCTTTCAAGAAAACATAAGTGAAAAAGTTAAAAACCTTTTAGTTGTAATGATTTGGAGGTTGGTCTTCATGCATTTATTTCAACTGGGCTGGATTACTGTAACGCTCTTTACGCTGGTATTAACCAGTCCTCACTTTCATGTCTACAACTTGTGCAGAATGTCATAGCTCGTTTTTTGAAGGAGACAAAAAAGAGGGACCATATTACCACTGTGTTAGCTTTACTTTATTGGTTACCTTTTAAATTCAGAGTTGATTTGAAGGTTTTTGTATTTAATGTACTTCATGGTCTTGCCCCTATTTACATTTCAGATCTTTCTCCTGTGAGAATGCTTAGATCCTCCAAGTTTTTATTCATTGTTCCAAATATTTTTCTATAGCCGATGCCGATGTTTAGAGGTCAGGGTCAGCCGATGGCTGATATGTGCTGCCGATTTTTAGGGTTGATATCTTGAAGTTTTCCTCTTCATTTGCATGCTAAAATGTCACAGTCATAATATGTAGATGCACAACATTTCTAAACTTATCAGCATTTATTGAGCATTGACTTGAACCATCTCTCAAATCTTAATTTTGTGCACTGCACGGTATTAAGATAAAAAATAGATCCAAAGTTAACCAAACAAATCAATAAACTGACCAAGTATTAAATATATAAAACAGGTAATATATACAAATATAAACATAAATATAAAAAGTCAATCATTTACATAAACGTTTTAGAGCATTTATCAAGAAGAATTATTCAAGTTTGTTGGAACATAAATGTAAACTTAAATATACATTTAAATAAAATAAATACAATTTTTAATGAATAAAAATCAATTAAACTGAAAAATATAAAAAATAAAATATATAAAAAATAAATAATAGTAGTGCTGCAAACACACTAGCAACCAGCAACATTTGTGTTTGATATAAATGACACAGAACATCTAAAGTGCATTCTAATTTCAAACTTACATTGCAGTCTGTTCATTATTAAAATAAAGTAGTCAACCAAACATATAAAAGGTTACACTGGTCAGTTTAAATAGACCGTAGTATACCGGTCCACTCTGCTGTTATGCCAAGGACGTTTTTGCTCATGTGAAGAGGATGATATTTTCCGTCTAGTTTACATAAAAAAAAAAATCTAAAAAATATATTATAGATTAACATTCAGATACATTGCGAATATGGAAACATTCGGATATGTGCAGAACAAGACGTGAGCAATAACCTCCAAATACATCCAAACCCGCGCTCGCTCGTCCTCATATGCAAGCACTCATGCACTGTCACGATCTAATGCACTGTAAATGCCAGATTTTTTTTAAACAAATAGGCCTAGCGGAATGCAAAAATACAAAATCGAACATTTTGCAGAACAGGATCAAACAAAAAAGTACTGGTCATAATGTGAAAAAAGCGGTTCACTGACTGCGCAGCACAGCCACAAGCACCACAGTTACGTTTGGGATAATTTTATTTTTAATACTATAGTGTCATTTGAAAACACTGCAATTGCATTTTAAAATACAACAACGAGCACCACAAAACTATTTAAAGAGGTGCATTCAGCGGTCTCCTTGACGGGAAACAGTCAACATAGTAAAATTATCTCAAACGTATGGCGCGCTTTCTTCATTTTATCAAATGATCATAATCACATCTATTCATTTTACAGTCGTGCTACTAGCATTTATTACTAAAACCCCTTTTATTCGGGTGAGAAAGCTTTTTTTCCAAGTGGTTTTTGCACATAATAATAATACCGCTGCAAACGCATTTTGCAGCATTAAGGTTATTAATTGATCGTTAATTTAAACGACGATCGATCATGGAAATTATCGAATATTGACATCCCTAAATGCAAATGAGTTGGATGGAAACCTGGCTGTTGTCTGCATCAAACAATGCTTCCGAAAAAATGTCATTCACCATTCTGGGCAGCTCCAGGACAACTGTCTCTCCGAGCACGGTGCTGTCTGTGAGCGGGGTGGAGTAACGTAGCCCTCAATCACACTGCAGTGTTTGTAAGAGCTGCCAACTTCTCCACCCCATTTACAGAGTGAAATTCTCTGACTACCTTTATCTCCCAGGACTGTTGTTGAATCTTCCAAAAGTTTTGGCTGCACAAATGACACGGGGCTGCCCACCGACGTGCCTGACTTTAAATCGGCGCTACTAAACACGGATATTGGCCGATGGCGATATATAAAAAAAAATGACAAATATCGCCCACGATATATCGGTCGACCTCTAATAAATACACATAAAAACATAAACATTTTATTTAGTGACCGTTATCAGAGACTTACAACCAGCATAACAAATCATGTTTTTGGACCAAATCACCTACCCTACCTTTAATTGTTAGGATGGTAGTTGTTATGTTTAGGTATGGGGTCGGATTTAAGGATGTGGTCATGCAGAATAAGACATTAATTATGCATGTATTATCATTATGCAATGCATTATAAGTACTAATAAATAGCTAATATGATAGTATTATGCATGATAATAAGCACCTAATTCATAGTGAGAATTGGTCCCTATTCTAAAATGTTTACTTTTTATATATATTTATATCTTTTATATCTATAATTTAAGTACTCAACAAAATGCACATTCAATACATTCAAGCTCATTTCTTTTCACAAGGGTTGTTGTTGCTCCTGTTAGACCTGACATACTAACAACCCATTTGAGTTTAATCTTATTAAGCCAACAGGTAAACTAAACACATTTGAGTTTGTTAGGCAAATAATAATAATAATAATCCTGTATTTATTTATTTTTACTGTGTGAATACAGCCTATCGATTCTAGGCTCTAAATATGGCTTGTTTACCTCATTTGAATCTACATTATTTCTGTTCTCCCTTTAATTGTATACCAATTTCCCATTCATTTCCATGACACAAACAATATGGGTCAAGTTAACACAAGTTTAATTCTTAGGGTTTGTTCCAAGATTGAGTTCATTATTGAGTCATATCATGTTAAAATAGAAACCTCAGGTTTTCATTCATTTTTACAAACTACAATAGACAGTTAAATGGTCTTCCTATTTCCAAACACTCCATATTGATTGTTGTCAGGCAGCACACATAATCCACCTCTGACCAAAGTGACCATTACTATGGTCAGAGGTGGATTATGTGTGCTGCCTGACAACAACATGGAGTGTATCCATAGTAATGGTCACTTTTTACTTCCACATTGGGTTCTGGTGAGTGCTGGCAAAGAGAGAAATGTTTGTCCCCATAAACTGTTGAGCTCTTCACCCCTCAATCCCTTTTAAAAATGCTCCCATCCAGCACTCTATGAACCTGAGCCAAGCGCTAATGGATCTGAGACTTCTCCTTAATAAACCTTTCATGACCAATGACCTGACAAAGCTACAAATTAGGTGATTCAGCTTAGATGTAAAACAACTGGTAAAGCATTTAAAAGCCTTCCCCGCCAGAGATTCAAACTGTTCATTAAATTTTGGGCAGAAACAAAGACAAGATGTCTAATTGAAGGCTCAGCCTGCCAACAGACTACCACCCCAACAACAACCACGACAACAAAACATCTAAAAGAAACATAATTTGCTCTCTGAACTTTCCCCACCATTCATCAATACCGAGACAGAGAATTAAATTGAGTTTGTCTGGGACCGGGGTGGCCAGACAGGTGTCTTTTACTAGCTGCTCTCTCTCTGATTGTCAGGTGAAGATCTTAGCCTAAACTGTAGCCAAGGGACTGATGAAGACTGGCACAGTAATAGCTGTCGCTGGGTAGATGCAGGATGCTCATTTGTCTTCAGACAGGTTGGAAGGAGAAGACTGGTGTGCCTCAACAAAACTGTGTGAAGATACAAACTAGGGTCAGTTTACACCAGAAAATTAACCTGTCTTATGTGAATCAGCCAAATAAAGGCTGGGTACTGAAAAAAATTTAATGATTTGATAATGATTCACAAGATTGTTATTCGATTCACTTCCAATATCAACTGGTTTCAATTCAATATTAATTCACGTGGAAATGTCAGGTACAGTATATGCCAATCTCTTTTAAATCTCCCTCAACTAAAGCTGTGAAATTGGCAGAATTTAAAAGATGATACATTGTTTCATATCAAAAGAAACAAAGCACAAATCTTTTTCTTTGATTTATTGAATGGGAGGCATGGTACAAATAATGTTTAGTCAAGTAAAGTCAAGTCAAGTCTGCTTTATTGTCAATTCTTCCTCATGTACAGTACAGTACGTACATACAGAGAATCGTAATTGCGTTACTCTCAGACCCTTGGTGCATGCAGATAACACTAACAGTAGAGCCTAAAAATCTAGATCAAATATAAAATATAAGATACAGCTATACAATAAGGGAATGTAAAAAATACATTTTATTAAAAAAGACATAACATTTCAAATAAAGTTAAATAAAGCAGTTAGAGTGCAAACCAGTGAAGTGAACAAACAATGCAGATAAAAAGATTTTAAGTGCAAAAAAAGCTTATTCAGTCTGATTAAGGTGACAAAGGGCTCAAGAGCAGTTGTTTTTATTTAACTGACTGATGAGGTGGTAGAATGATATCAGTTCCATTGAATGAGGTAGTGAGCAGACCAATGCTGCACAAAGTGAATGGTGCATGTCATCGTATGTTAGTGAAAGGGGAGAGGAACCTGGCGATGAGGAATCTGAATGGGGGGGGGGGGGTCTGGGGGGGTCATAGTTCAGTGGTGCCTGGGGCAGAAGAGGGACAGGGTGGGGCAAGTTTGGGAGCGAGTTCAGCTTCCTGACAGCCTGATGGATGAAGCTGTCCTTCAGTCTGCTGGTCCTGGCCTTGTCGACCCAGCCTAATATAAATAGTGTCCAAAGCGTTTTGTGATCAGATCAGGTTTTTACATTGAAGAATCAGGAAGTGTTTTCAAAGTTTTCATGTGAGATCATTGGTTAAAAAGAGTGGCAAACCCTGAATAACATTCAGCTTCTAAAACTTCTGGAATCCTGAATTTTTTTTATTTAAATACATTTGTCTTATATTATAATTTTTATGTTTTCAATCTAAGAGTGTCCAGATTAAAATAATTATGCAAAACTGGGGCTAAGGTGCCTCTGAATATTGTTGTGGACCAAGCAAGGCCTTGAAATCAAAAAGGTTTAGTTTGAGAACCATTGCTAGCTACACAAGTCTGAAAAAAAAATGGTATGAAGTATGAAATAAATGTGTTTTAATATATTACATTTAACTAGGGACTACACTGAAAAAAAACTATGTAGAAAAATTTTCACTTAGAAACTGTCACACACCTGGACTCATTTTGTGTGTTTTTGCCCCTGTGACCCAGTTTCTGTCTTCCGTGTCTGGTTTGATTAGTTTCCAGGTGTGTCTCTTCATTTCCCCATGTGTTCCATGTCCCTGTTAATTTAGTCATGCCATCCACCTGTGTTTCCCCAATTATCCCTTCTACTTAAGCCTTGTCCTTTCTGTTCTGTTTTGTCGGGTCTACTCGTTACTAGTTGCTTGTCCACTTGTCATTTGTCACTTGCCACTTGTTACCTGTTACTTGCCACTTGCCTCTTGCCACCTGTTATTTGCCACTTACCTTGCCTATGTTTGAGTTAATAAATCCTTGTTTCGTTTATCCCTCGGCTCCGTGTTCCTTCCAGCAGCGTAAGCCGTGACAGAAGACCCGACCTAAAAAGTTATAAACTGCGTGTTTTCCCTCCGTTTTTTTTCCGCTTTTTCACTGTCTTTTTCTTTCCGTAGTGTGTCATGGATCCCCTCTATCGCCCCGAATACCTCCTCCTCCTGCTGGAGCAGGAGGGACTGTCTCTCGAGGACCATACCAGACGGTTTCTCTGGATAGCTAATGCCACCAGCTACCCGGACCACGCGCTCTGCACCTTTTATCACGCCAGCCTGAACTCCAGGTGCAGAGCGTTGTCGCCCGAAGATGGTCCTCGGGAGGATTTCGCCGCCTTTATAGAGTGGAATCTGGTGAGAAATGGGTCACCTCTCACGGTCGGCCCAATGGAGGATCTCGCCAGGTCCACTCTGGACCCAGAGCCCAGCCTACAATCTCCCCACGGTACGAGGCATAAGCCCGAGCCCTCCGATGACGGAGAGCCAGAGAGCAACCCGTCAGACCAGGTGCGAGAGCCGGCGACACTGCCCACCACGAGGGAGCATAATGTGGAGCGCCAAATGGGTCAAAATGAGGGGGTTTCCAATGCACCTATGCCAGATCCTCCTGTAAGCCCAGGACGGGCTCCTGATCCTCTGTTAAGCCCAGGAGGGGCTCCTGTTCCCCCGTTAAGCCCAGGACGGGCTCCTGTTCCCCCGTTAAGCCCAGGACGGGCTCCTGTTCCCCCGTTAAGCCCAGGACGGGCTCCTGATCCTCTGTTAAGCCCAGGACGGGCTCCTGTTCCCCCGTTAAGCCCAGGACGGGCTCCTGATCCTCTGTTAAGCCCAGGACGGGCTCCTGATCTTCCGTTAAGCCCAGGACGGGCTCCTGATCTTCCGTTAAGCCCAGGAAGGGCTCCTGATCTTCCGTTAAGCCCAGGACGGGCTCCTGATCCTCCTTTAAGCCCAGGACGGGCTCCTGATCCCCCGTTAGGCCGAGGACGGGCTCCTGAACCCCCGTTAAGCCCAGGACGGGCTCCTGAACCCCCGTTAAGCCCAGGACGGGCTCCTGATCCTCCGTTAAGCCCAGGACGGGCTCCTGATCCTCCGTTAAGCCCAGGAAGGGCTCCAGCCCCAGAGCTTACTCCAATGCCTGCGCCTCCAAAATTCCCACCCTCCCACCCACTCCTGCCTCCTCCTCCGCTGTCATCTGGCTGCCCCTCTGCTCGCCCTCAGCCTACCATCATTGTGGTGCGAGCTCAGCGGGACCGCCATCCTCCAGCGACGCCTTGGTCGGCGTCTCCCTCACCTCCGCCTCCAGCCTCTGAGGCCTGGACTCCGCCTCGGCCCGTTGACCCATCGGCTCCACCATGGCTCCTAGCTCCTTCCTCTCCGCCGTGGCCCGGCAGTCCGCAGGCTCTGCCTGGCTCCCTTGTCCCTCCGGCTCCGCCTTGGTCTGGCGTCGTCCATCCTATGCCTCGGGACTCCACTCCTCCGGCTTCGCCTCATCCCTCCGTCCCTCCGGCTCCGTCAGGCTCCTTCATCCCCTCGGCTACACCTCAGTCCTCGGTCACTCTGGCCTCACCGCGGCCTTCCGGATCCACATCGCCGCGTCAGTCACCAGAGCCATCAGTTCCGCCTAGGACCTCCGGCTCCTCCCCGTCACCCTGGCTCTTCGGCTCTCCGTCTCCGCCTCGGGCTCCTCCTCCACTTGCTCCGTTGCGGTGGGTCGAGTCCCTGGAGTCGGTGACCATTCCTCCTCCATGGCTCCTTCCATCGTCGGCCCCACCTTGGGCCGTTATGGCTGTGGCCTGGGTCCTGCTGGGTACCTCCTGCTTCAGATCCTTCCTGTCTCCTCCCTGGCTCCTCCCTCCGTCATCTCCTCCCTGGCTCCTCCCTCCGTCATCTCCTCCCTGGCTCCTTCCTCTGTGGTCCCTGTCTGCTGGCCTCCCTTTGTTGTTTCTACGGTGCGAGGACGCACCTACCGGGAGGGGGGAGTACTGTCTGACACCTGGACTCATTTTGTGTGTTTTTGCCCCTGTGACCCAGTTTCTGTCTTCCGTGTCTGGTTTGATTAGTTTCCAGGTGTGTCTCTTCATTTCCCCATGTGTTCCATGTCCCTGTTAATTTAGTCATGCCATCCACCTGTGTTTCCCCAATTATCCCTTCTACTTAAGCCTTGTCCTTTCTGTTCTGTTTTGTCGGGTCTACTCGTTACTAGTTGCTTGTCCACTTGTCATTTGTCACTTGCCACTTGTTACCTGTTACTTGCCACTTGCCACCTGTTATTTGCCACTTACCTTGCCTATGTTTGAGTTAATAAATCCTTGTTTCGTTTATCCCTCGGCTCCGTGTTCCTTCCAGCAGCTTAAGCCGTGACAGAAACTACTTACAAATTTCATAAATAATTATAAGAAAAAAAAAACAAATGAGTCCCAATTTTTTTTATTCATATTCATAAAGTTTTGTTCCATAAACCTCAACAGGCGTATACCTTATATGATAATATATAACAATATAATGCCTGTTGAAGGTTGTGGGACCTTAATGTTGTGAATATTGTTTATTTATTTATTTATGCTTTTGCAAGTACTGATAGTGTGCGAGAATCATTCAGTTTTGTAATGAGTTTCGGCTTATTTTTGGCTGATTGTCCAGCACAGCTTTCAATTGCCTGTAGGTGTGCAAGAGTAATTATTTATTGATAAATAATTATTGAGAAATATCAAGTAACACTTTTAATTAAATGTGACATTTTGAAGTAGAAAGACTGAAAGTGTTTTTAAAAATATACTCCAATAATCTTTGTTTTATTTACGATAAAAAAAAAGATACTTTTACATGGACAAGAACTAAAGCACATTATATTTTCAAAAATTTATGTGTAAGTTTATGACATATTTTCATTTTAAAACAAAGGAACATGTTTGGGGTCAATAAGATTTTTTATGTTTTTGAATGAAGTCTCGTGTTCACCAAAGCTGCATTTATTTGATCCCCCCCCCAAAAAAAACAAAAAAAAACATTAACTACTTATGTGATAATTACAGTTTAAAAGAATGGTTTTCTATTTTAATATATTTTAAAATGTAATTTATTTCTGTGATGCAAAGCTGAATTTTCAGCACCATTACTCCAGTCTTCAGTCTCACATGAGCCTTCAGAAATCATATATATATATACAGTATAAGGATTCTTTGATGAATAAATGTTTATAAGAACATAATTTATTTGGAATAGAAATGTTTTAATGCGTCCCTGTTTAATACAAGTAGTATTAATTTCTTTTGAATTTTAGTGTTTATACATTGTTTAATTTGCATGTTTAAAAATTTTGGTAGTGTTGGGTCATATAATGCTGAATAAAAAAATCTGTCTACTGAGGCAAAACAAAGCTACTGTATAGTTTATCGTAAAAGTAAAAACAGAAATGAGAGGGAAAATGGCATAAAAGACAGGAATATGTGAGTCCAAGCTACTCTGTATTTTTGAGGACCCTAGAAAAACAGGCCCAATGAATCGAAGCAATCAGAGAGACCCGTGAAATCCAGTCATTTATGCCGAAGCTTTCCTAAAGACTTGAGGATTTCAAAACAGATCCAACTCAATGCCCTTAGAGCAGGAAACAATCAAAATCAGCCTAACCTCTGAATGGGATCCAATCCAAGAGCCCCGAAGAAGGAACAATGACAAATTGAACTCTATCTAGATTAATATCAGAGACCCAATCACCCAGAATGCCACTGCGAGAGAGTGGCATCAGGTGGAATGTTTTAACCAGGGTCAGGCTCAGAACAAGAAACAGGCATCAACTCTGTCACACATCAAAACAGTCAACACAAAAGCCCATTTCTGGCAGTTCTGCAAAATGAGAGTATATCAGACCTGAAAGAGAAAAGAAGATTTAGCCTGAAAGATGTGGATGTGTTGAACTGTGTGAATGATTAGGATAGAAGGAAGATGGATTGCAGACAGGAAGAGGAAATCAGAACTCAGGCAATGTCCTTTCTACAGTCCAAACTGCTAACTTTACAAAACTAACTTTTTAATATCAAACGAGCTAAAAAAAAAAAAATCTGTCAAAAAACGAATCATAAACTAATCTACAGCATCTTAACACAAATTGAAGTCATGAGAGTAATGTTTGTGCCTTCAGCAGTGAGCGTGAAGATCCACCTCTGTAACCCCATCCCTAAACCTAAGTTAGTATAGCCTAAATAGATCGTACAAAAACATACAAATGGGATTGTAAAAATTCATACAAATTTGTCACCATTTTATATTATATATATCCTATCATGACATTTCTCTTAAATTTCTGTCATGAGATTCTTTTCAATTTAAAGTTACTACAATCTCAATATTTTACAATGTTGTTCTTATAAAGGCCTATTATGAAATTATTCATGAAACATTAGGATGCAGATAGATAATATTTTTGTATATAATATATTATTGTCTGACAATAAAATCCCTTCATTCCAAATGGAATTGAAAAATAATGATTCCAGATCTCATTGATTTTCTCCATAGGTTTTTAATGATTACATATAAGCCTTGAAAGATTTGGTAAAAAAAAAACAACATTACATATGAATCTGCAGAGAAATATCCACCAGTCTGAGAATCGAAACAAGCAAACTGCTCCAAAAGAATTTATTACAACCCATTCACTCCCATGAAATCAATTTGTTTGTTTTTTTTATTAAAGTTTTTAATGTTGTGATTCACCTCAAAGCTGGTTGCATTGATTCATGGCCTATAACTCTGAATAAATACTTTTTTTTAAATAAAGTAGTTTTTTAACTTTACTCGTTTTACATAAATATCCAGTAACCTAGTTTTCTTTTTATTTCATTTGTAACAACTTTAGCAACGTTTTTACACCTTTTTAAACTGCAATGCTACAAGCTTTTCTTTTTCAAGTGTTGCTTAACGAAACGTATCTGATAGTTGTTTTGACTTGTTTAGTTGTTTTGGATAAATAACCAGCAACCTAGTTTTCTTTTTATTTCATTTGTAACGTTTTTACACTTTTCCAAGTAGGACAAAAAATGATCATTACATTATTTCCATTTCGTATGTTTATAACCTTTTTCTTGAAAAACACTGTGTACTTAAAACCTTAATAAAAACTTCCCTTATACCATTTTCACGATTTCACATTTTAATGTTTAAAAAAGCACA
Organism: Carassius carassius; assembly: GCF_963082965.1. Lineage (NCBI taxonomy): Eukaryota > Metazoa > Chordata > Actinopteri > Cypriniformes > Cyprinidae > Carassius > Carassius carassius. Next base: position 4,774,183 of record NC_081767.1, read on the forward strand.
GTTTCCCAACACACACACACAAAAAACCTTTTCCCCTCCCTCACCGAAATTCCTTCTTAGGTTCATAAGTTCATATTTAGGTCACTGGGGTGTACAGGGAGGGGAGGGGGGGAGTGTACAAACAGGTGTCCAGAACAGATGGCTTTTATGACCCTCATCAATCAAATTTTTTGAGACAAGCCGCACATTACCCTCTTTAATAAAACAAGATGTTGGTTCTTGGTTCCCACCCACACAAATAACTAGAGAATTTTAACTCTACTCTGAAGTTGTTAAACCACAACAGAGTGCAACCATGATCTTCCACTTTTTCAGTAGCTTTGATTTTGACAGTATTCACTATTTTCAACCTTTTCAGCGGCCTTGGTATTAGTTTTATAAAAATGTGTACTGACGTAACTGCGAAAATGCCTTAAGGTCCCTATGAATCGGTTCATTGAACCAAACTGTCCAAATGAATCATTTTTCAGAAGTGAATCGAACTTTGCATCACTAAAACAGATCACAAAAAAGAGGGTTTTTAACATCACAACATGGAAGGAGCTTATACTTCACAAACAGCGTAGAAATGTGCGTCTTTTTATTTAGGTTATCTGCGCATGCGTTTAATCAGATGTCCAATGATTTAGAGCGTTGCCACATACAATATGAGTACGTATCCACGACGGCCATGTTTGAAGCCTGAGGTGTGTGATGGGTATTGTAGTTCCCTGACCTGAAGATCTACATAGCTTGAATGAGGTATTAGTTAAACATATTAAATTTAACCCCTTTGTAAAACAAAAACATATAATACATATAACAACAATAAAATAACTGTTAACACATATTTAGACTAAACGACTATATTCAACAGTAATAATACGATATACATGTACTAAAACAGGCTAAAATAGGGTTGGCTATGCTGTAATGGAGCAACCGCTGTTATGTTATCTTGTGAACCGTTAGGATTCGTGTGTCCTGAAACCAAATAATTGTCTTTATCTTTAGAAAAATACACATTTACGCATTTTTAAAGTTAAAGAGGTTAATGAACTCTTTCACCATCTATTATTGTTAGAATGCATAATCAGTGTTAGGGGTCAACTAGTTACATATAGCTAAATTATATCATTTGATTACAAAAATAAATGTAATCAGTTACAGTCACTGAGAAAAAATAATTAAATTGCGGTTAATTATGATGTTACATCTGAATATTTTTTCACACATGTACAGATTTAATTGATATATTTCATAAACCACCTTAACTACTCTAAAATATAAGTCAGATGTTTCAGGAGTTAAAGACGTATGCTTATTTCCTATTTGGCCGATGTATATTTATTTGTTAAATTGAACCGTTTTACCAAACCCGTTGTTAGATGCCGTGGCATTTCCCTTCATAGGTGTGCAAAAACTTGATTTCAAAACAGTATCATAGCTGTTAAACTTACTTGTTGTGTTTTTAAATATGTATTTAATCTCCTATCAAATCTGATTTTGTGGTGGTTGTGCTTTAAAATTAAATTATCACAATCCTAATTTAAGTGATGAAGGAATTTGAAATGTCTGACGGTCATTAGTTGTTGAGCACTCTAATGTTAACCCCGTCCTGTTTACATGTTTCAAAAGATTAACGGTTGAAAACATTACAAGTCTTAAAACATGTAATCAAATGTTATCAGTTACATTACTTTTTTAAAGAAATTGATATAGTTGCACAACCTTTTATATTTTAAATAGGGTAATTTGTGATCTATAACCTATTACAAAGTTCATAGTAACCTCCCCAAAACTGTGTGTGTGTGTGTGTGTGTGTGTGTGTGTGTGTGTGTGTGTGTGTGTGTGTGTGTGTGTGTGTGTGTGTGTGTGTGTGTGTGTGTGTGTGTGAAAACCGTATGGTTTGAAAGAAAAATGTTTTAGCTTATATATGTGATTTTACTACAAACTATAAGTATTCTAACTAAGAAACATAATATGTTTTTATACATTTTTTATTTTCCAACCAAACCGGTTGTTCGCAGTTAAAAAAGTCATAAGAATGTTTATTGTGTTTTGAAAAGAAAGTAAGTTATGATATATAAATAATAATTTTTTATTGTTTAACATCAACCACAATGCGTTTATGAGGTTATGTATTTCTTTTGCTTCATGTATGCAACGGTTACCGTACACACATTCAAGAGAAATGCATAAACTCAATTGTTTTAAACAATCTAAACCAGTGGTTGTCAACCTGTGGTCCGCGGCCCCCTAGTGGGTCGCGGTGGTATTGCAGGTGGGCCGCCAATTATTTTCTGTTCATTTCCAGTCCATTCTAGGGCTGTGCGATTAAAAGAAATCGTCATAAAATCACAATTTGAGCGCGATTTCTAAATCCGAATGAGAATGCATTGCGCCTAGCGTGAGAACAGAACAGACTGGGCATATGCCTAACTCCAGGTTCACACACTGTCTGTGATGCGCCTTTTTTCTGAGCCCATGTTAACGGACCAGAGCGTTCACACTGCACGCGGTAAAAGGCTAGAAATAAAAACGTGCAAAAATAATTAATATCTAACACATGAGCATAGAGAGAATTGTGAGTGCACAGGACGCAGTTTAAGTGAGAGGAGACACGTTTTAAGTGCGCACACTCTCTCCGCGCAGAGCAAGTACGCCTGGTTTTGTGACAGCGCAAAGGAAATCTGCAAGCGAACAGAGAGATTCACACTCGTGCATTATTTTAATGTGCTTTCGCGTTATATTTATGCGCTCTCGCTGCTGACCGCATACACATATTATATACACACTGCAAACACCTGAGGCACCGCTACAATTAATGAGCTCTATGAACAATGCATGTCCCTGTACACGGGATTTTTTTTTTTTTTGGCATAAGTCTATACATTTTGTTACATCTTTACTATAGTGATAGTTTTGACTTATGTCTGTTCTAGAGACGTTACAACTTTTTGATAAAGCTCTAATTGGTTTTCTTTTGGAAATATGTTTCAAATTAATCCTGAATGCATTTATGATTGTAAAAGCATATCGGTGTTTGTCACAATCGCAAAATTGATCAAAGAAATCGCGATAGTTTTTTTTTTTGTCCATATCGCACAGCCCTAGTTCATTCAATAAAGACAGTTAACAATCTAGCTTCTGAGTACTAAGTTATTAACCCAACAATAGCGGGGTCAGTTAATTTTTTTGAAGTGGGCCGAGCAAACATATGTGTGTGGGCCGCGAGATGAAAAAGGTTGGGAACCACTGATCTAAACCATTTAGTCTGTCATTAAAAAACTCTTAAATTTTTTTCTTCACGCATCTATTTTCATCTCTCTATGGACTCTTGCTAAAAACATTTGAGTGCTGACATGAATCCTACATGAAAGCTAAAAAATAATACTTTTTTTAAACTATTTTAAACATCATGGTTAACAACACCATTTGGAAAGTGAGAAAGGACGTCTAATCTATTGTATAAAGTTCTGTGAGACGTTTGTAGCAACAAACACTTTTGGTTCTCTTACGAGAGTTCTCTCGTACTGCGTCTTAGCTAAGACGCTACATGAAAAGTCTCTTTTCACGAAACACTGAAGCAAAAAATTATCCTTAATTTTGAATTTTTGTAAAGCGCATTTGCAGCAGCACACAGCCATAGGCGAGAAGGCTCGCTCGCTCATTGGCTGTTCTGCGGCAACTGCACAGCCTATCGAGCGCAGGCTGATGCAACATCAGACCAATAATGCCTTCATGCCACTTCCCGCCGAAACGGGTGTGGCCCAACCCTATAAAATGAGCTCGAAAAGGCTGACTCACCTGATTTTTCATCTCTTCATCGAAGCTCACGCATAGCTGGATCACGAAGGAAGCAAGCGCCGTCTGATAGGCATCTCAGCGGGACGAGCTATTCCTGAAGCCGCTGGCCAACGCCGCCTTCCACTGCCGTTCCTGCTGCGCGTTTCTGGCGCACATATCCTTTCAATTCTGTTATATCCAACTGTTCTTTATGCGTGTGTGTGTGTTCGCCCTGCGACACACACTCGTAAAAGAGCTTGCGTCTTTTTTAAGATGCCTTCCTGTGGCTCGTCAGAGCCCCACTCAGCGAGGGAGACCGGTACGTCATCTGTGTCTCCTGCCTGGGTGAAGATCATGCAGCGCTCGCGCTCGCTGACGGCGGATGCCCTCACTGCGAGCTGTTGCCAATGGTGACTCTGAGGACTCGCTTGGCCTTTTTCTCTGAGCCTGCATTCTCCGCTGCGCTGAGGCGCCGTAAAAGCGCCGCTTCCAGCGGATTCCGGAACCGTCTTCAGCTCAACCGAGCTCGCCGGTTCGCCCTGCTTCACCGGCCTCCCCTACATCGCTTCCCGATGGGCAGCGCCCGCTGTTTGCCGCCGCGTCATCCGAGGAAGTCGATCTCAGGGCCGCGTCGGGGGAAGAGGACATATGCTCTCTGCTAGCTTCGGGCAGTGAGGGCTGGGCGAGCTCCGGGGATCTCGCGCCTTCTGCTCAGAAGCCCAGCAAACGAGCTGACATCGAGAAGGAGCCGAGGCGAGTGCTCACGCTGGCCGCGATGAGTCTCGACCTCGAGTGGTATCCACCAGCGCCCCCCTCTCATTCCCGGCTGGATGGTAGTTTCCTTTTGGATGTGCGTACTTCTCAAAGCCCGCCTCATTTCTTCCTGAGCTTCACGAAGAGGAGGCAAAGGCTTGGAACGCTCCATATTCAGCGCGAACTCGTTCGCCTGTCTCACTAGCATTCTCCACACTGGATGATGCTAAAAACAGGAACTACCAGTCACTTCCGCCGGTGGAACAGGCGATAGCGACGCACCTTTGTCCGCCCTCTGCTGGACGGCGGACGAAAGCGGTGTTGCCATCTAAAGCCTGCCGCATGACGTCACCTCTGCTCGCGCGAATCTTTTCTGCTGCTGAGCAGGCTGCGTCTGCACTACACACGATGGCTGCAGATATTCCAGGGTGATCTCCTCTGTAAACGGGACGAGATGGAACCTGAGGCTATCTGTCTCACGGATTTTAGGAGTGCTTCGCTACTAAATCCGCTGCACAAGCCATGGGACGAGTTATGGCTTCCGCTACGGTGGCTGAGAGGCATCTAGGGCTGACGCTCTCAGACATGGCAAGCGCTCCGGTTCTGCAGCGAGTCGTGCTAGACCAGCCTCGCAAAGCTCTCAGCCACACCCCCCGCCTCCTGCTGCTTCATCGAAGCGCCGGTGTACGAGTTCCGCTGTGGCCGAGCTCTCACCCAAGCGTGCCGCTGTTTCAGTTCCAGGAATTGTGACTGTCTCAGCATTTTCTGCAACGAGCAAGCCTGCACAGTTGCCAGCTTGCCTGCACACAAAAGCCGTTATCACAACAGCTTCAGCAACGCAGCTCGAGACCCCGTTCTCGCTCTTCCGGCCGTCGCCCCGCGCTGCGGGGACCACGGCAGAGGATTACAGTGAGGCCGGAAGCCCCGAAGCCATCCTAGGAAAGCGCCGGTGTACGAGTCGCCGCGGCCGAACTCTCACCTAAGCGCGCCGCTGTTTCAGTTCCAGGGATTGTGACTGTTTCAGCGTCTTTTGCGATGCGCAAGCCTGTACACAAAAACCGTTATCACTGCTACCAAGATATTTCCCGAAAAACGTGTAATTTCTGGTGTCCCGGCCACGGCCGATGGTGCTATAAATGTAGTGACGATGCCCACTGCTCAGTGCCCATCTCCACATATAAGCACAGCCCTTCACACAGGGCTCGCGCCCATAAAAGCGACTCAAGTCGATCGCGTGCACTGCATAGTAAACGTGCCCACTCCTCAGTGCCCACAAACACTATGTCACACGTGTCATGTGGTTTCTGTAAAAATGAAACCCGTGCACGTTCATTCTGCCCAGGCAGACAGCGAGTCTAAAGCAGTAAATGTGCACGCTTACAGTCCACAATTACTCACAGACAGCACGAGTCCCACGGGACCCGCTCAGCCCTCCCTCACTCGGTTAAGCACTGTGGGGGGTAGAGGACGAGCGATCTGCCCGCTGTGATCAGCGTGCTCCCCGCCTCAAATGTCACAGGCTTAACGCCCATGTTAGAGCACATCGAAGCACTGCCGTTGCCCAGCCAACAGAGCACGCTTCGCATCCAACCCCTAGCCATTCATGCAGACGCATGGTCAGTGCTTCAGGGGTTTCGGAGTGGGTGCTAGACATTATAAAGGGAGGCTACTCGCTACAGTTTTTTCGACGCCCTCCGCGCTTTTTTCAGAAGTAGCACACCTACTTCGAGCCGAAATATCAAAACTGTTGAGCAGAGGGGCTGTGGAGCCTGTTTCTCAAGCACAAAGCGAGGGGGGGCTGTACAGCAGATACTTTCTAGTGCCCAAGAAAGACAGGGGTCTCAGACCCATACTGGATCTAAGACAGCTGAGCAAAGCATTGGCGAAACGCGGTTTCAAAATGCTTACAACCAGGAAACTCCTCGCGCATATTCGCAGAGGACACTGGTTCATGTCAATATATATGAAGGACGCATATTTTCAAATACAGATAGCGTCACGTCACAGGCGATACTTGAGATTCGCCTTCGAGGGCCAGGCATACCAGTTTACAGTCCTGCCGTTCGGCTCGTCCGTGGCTCCTCGTACGTTTACGAGGTGCGTGGACGCAGCGCTCGCTCCTCTCAGACTCAGAGGCATGCGAGTGCTGAACTATTTGGACGACTGGCTGATCCTGGCTCAATCACGAGCGGAGCTTGTGGAACACGGGGCCATTTTACTCGATCACCTCGAGAAACTCGGTCTCAGTGTTAACTGGACGAAGAGTTCACTGAACCCCAATCAGACGTGACTGTTGCCCGCTTTATGTTTTTCCCCCCGTCTCCCTCCTTCCGCAGGTGATAGAACGGGTGAGGGAAACGGGATGTTCAATACTGCTTGTAGCACCATTTTGGAAGAACCAACCATGGTTCCCAGATTTGATGCAGTTAGCAGACAATGCCCCGTGGCAAGTGCCGTTGAGGAGGGATCTCCTCTCGCAGGCCGGGGGCTCGATTTGGCACCCTCAACCGGAGTTGTGGTCCCTCCATGTGTGGGCACTCAACGGTTACCCGCTGATCTCTCAGTGGGAGTGCTAAATACCATCACTCAGGCTAGAGCTCCGTCGACACGACGGCTGTATGCCTCGAAGTGGTCGGTGTTCTCCAGCTGGTGCACAGCTCGGGGATGTTCACCCCTTAGTTGTGAGGTGACGGAGGTTCTCTCCTTCCAACAGGAGCTGTTGGATAAGGGCAGAGCCCCATCCACGCTCAAAGTTTATGTGGCGGCCATCGCAGCATTTTCTGAAACAGCGCTCGGTCAGTCAATAGGAAGGAACGATTTGGTCGTCCGCTTCCTTAGAGGAGCTAGGAGGCTGAATCCTCCCAGACCTCCGTCAGTCCCTATGTGGGACCTCGCGGCGGTTTTGGAGGCCATGAAGGGTCCCCCTTTTGAGCTTATCCAATCGATTAGCCTCCAGCATCTGTCGTTCAAGACAGTATTCTTGTTGGCTCTCGCTTCAGTGAAGCGTGTGGGTGACCTGCACGCGCTCTCGGTGAGCCAGTCGTGCTTGGAGTTTGGGCCTAATGACTCGAGGGTCATACTCAAACCTAGGCACGGTTATGTGCCGAAGTCCCTCAACACGCCGTTTTGGGCTCAGGTTATGGCCCTGTCTGCCCTGTCGGTGTCAGGAGAGGATGGAGACTCGAGTCTTCTTTGCCCTGTGAGGGCTTTAAGAGCTTGTGTGTCTCGCTCCGCTGTCTTTAGACAGACTGAGTAGCTGTTTGTCTCGTTCAGTGGACGTTCCAAGGGAATGGCTTTTCGAGGCAGACTCTATCCAGATGGATAGTTGACGCCATAGCGTTAGCTTACACTTCCAGGGGCCTTCAGTGCCCACTGGGTGTTAGAGAACACTACGCAAGGGGCGTCGCCTCGTCGTGGGCGTGGTCTACGGGGATCTCCTTGCAGGATATATGTATGGCGGCAGGTTGGGCCTCGCCGTCTACATTTATCAGGTTCTATAGCCTGGAGGTTCCCGCCTTGCAAGCAAGGCTGCTGTCGGTATAGTCAATCAGGGCCCTGATGGGAACTCCGAGTTCGTGAGCGTTATGCGCTGCCGACTGTTATATGGGCAGTATTGCGTAAGACCCGCATTGCCACATTGGTCAGGCTTTGCCTCGACTGTGTGATGTCATATTGCCGCATCTACGGGTGCTGCTAGATATGGGACGGAGGGCCCCCCCCCTCCTGTCCTGGACTCTCTGTGAGTCCCTCGGGTGACTGTGCACTGTAAATCCTGGGCGTTGCTTTCAGGTTTATTGGTGTGTGATCCCTGCACGCACGGCGCTTTACATGGGGTTCCCGTAGCGTCTTAGCTAAGACGCAGTACGAAAGAACTCTCGTATGAGAACGTACTCGGTTACTAACGTAACCTCAGTTCTCTCTAGAAGAGGGAACGAGTACTGCGTTCTCTGCCGTGCGTACGATTCACTCTGGTTCGCTTCGGCGATGAAATAAAACAGGTGAGTCAGCCTTTTCGAGCTCCTTTTATAGGTTTGGGCCACACCCATTTCGGCGGGAAGTGGCATGAAGGGCGCGAAGCGCCCTTATTGGTCTGATGTTGCATCAGCCTGCGCTCGATAGGCTGTGCAGTTGCCGCAGAACAGCCAATGAGCGAGCGAGCGAGCCGTCTCGCCTATGGCTGTGTGCTGCTGTAAATGCGCTTTACAAAAATTCAAAATTAAGGATAATTTTTTGCTTCAGTATTTCTTGAAAAGAGACTTTTCCCGTAGCGTCTTAGCTAAGACGCAGTACTCGTTCCCTCTTCTAGAGAGAACCGAGGTTACGTTAGTAACCGAGTACGTTTCAAAGAAAACTCATTTTCAATCTAATATAGGTATTTTCGTGTTTGTGACCTATTTTGTTTGTTTGTGTATTTATGTACTTGTTTGAGTGTATATTTGTATCTATTTTGTTTGCATGTTCATGTTTTCTGTATGTTTACGTCTGTGTGTGTGTGTTTGTGTGTGTGTGTGTGTGTGTGTGTGTGTGCGTGTGTGTGCGTGTGTTTACTTTTGTTTGTGATTATGCTTGTGTTTGTGTACTTGTTTGCATTCTCAGTACGTTTATGTTGAGGTTGAAAGATCTAGGGGTTAATAAAAATTATAAATGTAACTAAAATAAACTAAATTAACTCGAATTAAACTACATTTTCCTATATGGTCTGACTTGTTAAAAGATTTCACATCCTTTTGACCAGTGAATGAACTTTCAGCTAACCTCGCGATCACAGGCCTAAGCAATAAAGTTGAAATTGTCACCCTTTGATCACTGAATACACAAAAAAAAAAAATTTTTTTTTACTTTAGCTGACCTGCAGCACACCATTTACAACACCAGAACCCCGGAAAACTAATTCGATTACAGTTGAGTTGCAAACCCCGAAAACCTTTAGATGTTTTACAATCTTCGCTGACATGGTCATAACAGTAAACACAAAGACATCAGATGCCAGACACCAGACGCATTTCTACGCACTACTTGAGATGAAATATTTAGCCTTTCCTGTAATGTTGTAAAAGTTTCTTTGGCAAGAAAAGCCCATCTTGACTTACCACATTCATTCCTGTTTAATATTTGTATGTCTAAACGCATGTTTTAATTGACATATCAACGATATAGCAATGATAGAAGTTAATATTGTCAACATAAAAGATGTATTCAAGGATTTAGACTACTAAAGTATGTGTGACTTAATAAAATTAAATAAAACAACACTTTTTTCCAACAAGGAATTTTTGTTGAGATGAAAAAATTAAATCGTATAGGTTAACCTAATTTTAAAGTAAAAACATCGGTTGCTTTGAACATTAATACAGAAAGACATACATTACTGGTAGATTTACAAATACGATCTGAGATTACACTAAATGTTTGTTCACACTCTGTACATCATAAAACAAAATAAATGTAAAATAAATAAATAAAACAACACTGAAGAAAAAAATAAAAATAAAAAATATATATAAAGATAAAGAACGAAAAAGTAGGGGAGTAACAGATTTTCACATTAAGAAACCAAAGTCCTCTAATGAAGAATACAAAAATCTTGCTTTGGGACTTTTCATTCCTTTTAACGTCTCCAAATACATCACAAATTCCTCTTTAAACGCCACTAAACGTGGGGGAATTTTGAAAAACATACATTTATGAATGTAGAATTTAGTGTCAGAAGTTAATATTAACAAAATAAAAGACATATTCAATGATTTAGGCTACTAAAGTAAGTGTGAGTGGCTTATTAAAATAAAATAAAACATCAAGGACTTTTGTTTATATTAAAAATAAAGAGCATATAGGCTAACCTAGTTTTAAAGTAACTCATATACATAGATGTATCTAAAGATCCTGAAACAGTCCATACAACAGCCGCAGCTATATATGTTCCAAGGGTTAGGTATAGAATACCAGAAAGAACATCTAATCATCCATATGTTTATACTACAGAAATGATTGTCATATTTTTGGCTCTTCAGTGGGTTGAACACATTAATATACCTAAAGTAGTCATATGTTCAGACTCATTTTCAGCACTATCAAGTTTAAAGAGTGGCGAATCTTCAACTAGACAAGACATTTTGTCAGTCATTTTACAGAGTTTGTTCAGAATACAAGCAAAAACAAAGATTTATTTTGTATAGATACCTGCACATATAGGAATAGAAGGTAATGAATAGTGGTTCAGATAAAAGCATTAAAATGTCAGACATCGTATTTAATACTCCAATGAGTAAATTAGAAATAAAAGGATTAATTAAAAAATAAAAAAAAATAAAAAGATACATGACAAATTAAATGGGATGGTGAGCATAAAGGATGGCATTTATATAATATTCAAAGAACAGTTGGAAATGAAAGGAGAATTTTGGGGATAGAAAGGAAGATCTCGCCATAGAATTGGACCCATTGCACTTAATCACTGTAACGAATTAAAACATCCTAGTCATCGGCAAGAAGGAGGCGGGAACCGGCGGACAATCAAACGACATTTAATAATTCAAAAATAAACACAAAACAGCGCACCAGCCCCTCACGGACGACTGGTGCGCTCAAATAAAAACCAAAACACAACTAAAATCCCAGGCCTGGTCCTCTCTCGTCCTTCACTGTCGTCGCTCCAGTTTTATATCCTTCCATCTCCTACGTGGGACTCGAGACCGGCAGTGGGGCGCAGGTGCCACTGATTTCCCAATCATTGCCGGCCTCCCTCCTTGTTCCCACGTCCCTCGGCCCCGCCCCACTCGCCACAATCAGTCATTATTTATAAGAGGAAAAACATGTGTCCGGACTTTGTGTTAAATGTGATCTTTCTGAATCAGTTGAACCTATTTTAATAAAATGTAAAAGATATGACAACGAAAGATTACAACTTACACAAGCACTTATTATAGAAATAAATCTGATCTCATTTTAGAAAATGTTAAATAAAGATGTGACTATAGAAATGTTTCAATGATTAAGTATCTCAAAGAGTTGATAAACAGGATTTAAAGAATCACTACTAAGTTTATTATTATCATTCATTTTATTTTTTTGTATTTCTTTTATCTCTTATGTTTGAGTTAGTTTTCATTAAGGTCAATGCTCCACACTCCTGCCCTGTAGGTGGCGGTAAATGCACCTAAAGCCTCGCGTGAAAGAGGAAGAAGAAGTGGTTTGAGTGGGACCGGACCTAAGCATTCTGAGTGTGTCTGCGTTGCTGTGAGGTTTTTTTACCGGAGACTTCGCAAATTCTGCTGGGAGATCTTTTTATTTTCTTTCGTTTAACTCTCTGTCAGTAACAGTCTCGATTTTTAAAATGGTAGTTAGTGGTAAAGTACAGCATAGTTTTGACAAGTATCTTGTGCTGATGTTTTAAAGACGGGGTCCGATGTTTTTTCTTTGAGATCAGCGTAAATGCATACCTTTTTTTTTCTTTTATTTTAACTTTTCACCCGACGTGACAAATGCCTACTTTCTTGGTTTGTAACATTGCTTTACGTTAGCTTCTTTTTTTAGTTTGAGTCGATCTAACGTTGCCGGAGACGTCGTAACACTTTGCTGTGAGATCTTTTTTTCTTTTGTTTAACTCTCTGTCAGTAACCGTCTCGATTTTTAAAATGGTAGTTAGTGGTAAAGTACTGCATAGATTTGACAAATATCTTGTCTGATGTATTTTATTTTAGATCCGCGTAAATGCATACCTCTTTTTTCTTTTGTTTTAACTTTTTCTAACATCGTGACAAATGCCAACTTTTCTGATTTGTATCGCTTCTTTACATTCGCTTCTTTTTTCAGTTTGAGGTGAAGTACACATGCTATAAAACTCTGTAACTAACTGGTTTCTAACTGGTAACAAACCTTAAGTTTTTAAATTGTAATGCTACAAGCTCTCACAGCTTTTTCACGTGTTGCTTAATGAAATGTATCTGATAGTTTTTGACTTGTATAGTCGTTTTACATAAATATCCAGTAACCTAGTTTTCTTTTTATTTAATTTGTTACAACTTTAACAACGTTTTTACACTTTTCCAACTACGAAAACGATCATTACATTGTTTCCATTTCTGTCTGTGTTTATAACCTTTTTCTTGAAATGCACTGTGTATTTAAAACCTTAATAAAAAAACTTCCCTTATACCATTTTCACAATTTCACATTTCAGAGTTTAAAAAGCACATAGATCCCAACACAACTCCCACCGAAATTCCTTCTCAGGTTCATAAGTTCATATTTAGGTCACTGGGGTGTACAGGGAGGGAAGGAGGGTGTGTACAAACAGGTGTCCAGAACAGATGGCTTTTATGACCCTCATCAATCCAATTTTTTGAGACAAGCCGCACATTACCCTCTCTTACATGTGATACCCACATCTCACTGCTCCTTCTCTTCCCCTACTGCTCTCTATTCACTGACTGTAGATGAAACACTTGACGTGCCTTGGTCGGCCCCACGGTCCCAGAGCAGCGGCCTGAAGTGAGAAGGGAATTCCCTGTACAGTGCTCAGAATTGCTGGCAGATAGAGAGCCGCACTGACAATGCAGGTGTGAGATGGGCTAGACAATTGGCTGATGCACTCCGAGGGCTCTCATGGTATCACAGAAGTTTTTACTCAAGCGACTCATTCTTAAAATATCTTTGCTGAGGAATACAGTTCAGCCAGAGAGGAATTATTTGTCTCTGTCTTTTCTATTGTTAGTCGTGTACAAGAACAAAAGCCCTATACAACAGTTCTGTGGACTCAGCCGGCGGGAAAGTATATGGGCACTTTAGATAAGCACTACCTCAGTGCGGCGTATGAGGTGCTTCCCACTTCTCCAGTATTTACAGTCCATTCAAGAGCTGTTTTACAGCTTCTGTAATGCAATCTCATTGATTCATAGACACTCTCCCAAAAGAGGCATATTACCCAATTACAGTGGCCCGTAGCTCATCGATCTCCCCTCTCCAGTGACAGTGGGTCAGAAAAGAAGAGCTGCCTTTATAATTCACATCACTGAGATAGGTGACACTTTACAGGATTACTACGGACCCAATCTAAGGTCATGGTTTCTGCAGCTCGAACAGAGGACAAAAGCAGGCTGGTGTAGATGGTACAGCAAGTTAATGCAAAACGAAGACCATTAAAAGTGAATGCTTGATTTAAAGCCTTGTGATAGCAGGAAATGGCAGGGCTGTTTTTTCCACCTAGAGTAGGGATGTCAAACTCTGGAGGGCTACAGTCCTGCAGAGAAGACTAATTAAACACCTCCCATCCTAATTCTATTCAAGTCCTTCAGAATTATTTGGAAACTACACGGTGGGAGCAGGGAACTAAACTCCGCAGGGCTGCGACCCTCCAGGAACTGAGTTTGACTCCATCCATCCATCTATCTATCCAACCTTAACTAAAATTGAATATTTTGGAGGGTAAAGCATTTGTTTATTGCCGCAATCCAGCACAGATATTACACATTACTCTAAATTAGAGTTGTTCCGATTCCGATACTAGTATCGGAAATATCTCCGATACCACAACAAATTCTGGCATCGGCGAGTACATAAACCCATATACCGATCCGATACCATTTTCAAGACCTAGTTATGAACACTAGCTTTGCCTAACCGCTGCACGGTTCTTCTTCGCTGCTCAGAATGCATTGCAAACACAGGACGTTGTGCTGTAATGCCACAAGCAACCCCTGTGTAGAGCAGCGAAGAAGAAATGAAAACGCGTTAGCAGCACTGATCTATATATGACTGGATCGCTCATCGCGTTCTAAACTGCCAACAGACAGTGAAGCCGCTTCTATATTATAGATCAGTGGTTAGCAGTATGTCCGCTGTTTAGCAGTATTTCAGACTGGACCAACCAGACAGTAAAACGGCGACTAGGGACCAAGACGGTGCTGAAAATTTTTAAATGTGATGATACCAGCGTCTCTGTAGAACCGGTAGTAAGTTTGAGTATATTCGTTACCCGCAGCTGCGTTCAGTCGCTTCCGTGTTAGTCTAAGCGCAGGGCTCCAGACTGTAGCCGAATATATATACTAGTGTCTGTGAATATTAAACTGCAAAATACTATTTAAATATTACTCCTGCAAAGTCTACATCTCTGTAGGAGACGGGCGCAGATGCACGGGAGCTCGCTGTTTTGTGGCCTCTGCCGTGTGTCACTATATGAGGACATGAACGCATAAGCCGTCACTTCATGAGAATTTAACGTTTCATTTGAGAAAACTGTCATATCATAAACACAGACACTCAAAGATCTTCATGGCGAGTAAATTGACAATATATTAAGCTACTGTTGTAGCCTACAGTAGATTTAGCTACGTCTCTATGTAGTAATAATACGTCTCTATTAATAATAATAATTATGCCTAGACGGTTGCTTGTTTTTTACTTGTTTTGTTGTAAAGAGATTATCTGATTAATATAGAATTTTTTATATTCCTAGACTTATTTGTTGCAGTTTTTTATACACTAATATTGTAAAACTAAAATACTAAAATACCTTTTTTAGTTTGCGGTGTTAGATTTTTGGCTGCATTTGAAGTTCTTTTTCGCTTAAGAAATTAAATAATATTACTGTCAAATTCATGTCAGATAATAAAAATACTGTAATAAATACAGTAGTTAACCATGTATTTGTTCATGTTTTATCAAGGGATAAGTCTGGAGCACACCATAAAATAATTCTAGAAATTTACACAGGGCTAGTAGTATATACAGCTGTATATACAGATACACACCCAGGTATCGGATCAGTACTCGGTATCGGCCGATACCCTGAGCCCAGGTATCGGAATCGGTATCGGGAAGAGAAAAAGGGTATCGGAACATCTCTACTCTAAATCTGAAGGAGTTTTATTTTTTCACATTTGTTAAATGTGAGCCAAAATCATCACAATTAAAAGAACCAAAGACTTTAACTACTTCAGTCTGTGTCTACTGAGTTTATTTAATGCACAAGTTTTACAATTTGAGTTGAATTACTGAAATAAATTAACTTTTCCACGACATTCTAATTTATTGAGATGCACCTGTACATGCACATACAATCTAAGTATACTATGTACATGCAGACATATGCACATGTATTCTAACATACTATACAGAAAGTCTTGAAACAAGACAACTCTCCACACACCCGCCAGATCATTAACCTACCCACCCAACCACAAACCCACACTGTCTGCCTGGTACACGCCACATAAGTGAGGAATACTAATACAAATAAATAAATAAATAAATAAAATGCCAGGGCTGGATTGGATCTTAGATCCAACTCAAATTAAGTCAACATCCCTTTCTTCTAAGTCTCTTCTGCCTTCTTCCCCTTAATACCTTATAAAGGGTTACCAATTTTAGAAAACTGTAGTCTCTTATTCAATTCAAGTTTATTTGTAAATCGCTTTTTACGATACAAATCATTGCAAAGCAACTTTACAGTAAATTAGTAGTAGCTTATCAGTGATGACTATCAGTTTATGTGCATATGAAAGGATTTTTTTAGAAAAATTAATACAAGATGTAGTCAACCAGACAATGAACACTATTAACAGCAATTATTATATGATGCAATCACACTTGTAGCAATATTTGTTAGTTCTGTATGTTGTTTCAGAGTTAGCATCATCTGGGGTCCTCTGAGGGGATGGCATCATCTCTTCTCAGGTGTTCTGGATCCAGACGTGAGCTTGTGACAAAACAGAGAAACAAATAGAGACATCATTAGCATAGCTGCTGTTCCAACCAAGTACAATTAATTAGTTTAACCCAAGCTAAAGAGTAACTTTTGATCAGATACAACCGCAATCACAAATTATGAGATGCATTATTTGAATGCTTGGCGAAAGAGATGTGTTTTTAATCTAGATTTAAACAGAGAGAGTGTGTCAGAACCCACAAACATTAACAGGAAGGCTATTCCAGAGTTTGGGAGTCAAATGCGAAAAAACTCTACCTCCTTTAGTGGACTTTGCTATCCTAGGAACTACCAAAAGTCCAGCATTTTGTCACCTTACGATAGCGTGGTATAGGGATAGTTAGGTACGCAGGAGCTAAACCATTTAGGACCTTATAGGCAAGTAATAATAATTTGTATCAATATGATCATATTTTCTTGACCTGGTAAGGACTCTAGCCACTGCATATTGGACTACCTGTAGCTTGTTTATTAAAGATGCAGGACAACCAACTAGAAGTGCATTACAATATTCCAGTCTAGAGGTCATGAATGCATGAACTAGCTTTTCTGCATCAGAAATAAGTAACATGTTTCGTAGCTTGGCAATGTTTCTAAGATGGAAGAATGCTGTTTTTGTAACATGGGAAACATGGTTTTCAAAAGACAAGTTGCTGTCTAATATAACACCCAGAGTTTTGACTGTAGAGGAAGTAACAGTACATCCGTCTAGTTGCAAACTGTAGTCTACTAGTACTGTTTTTTTGGTCCAATAATTAATATCTTATCCGAATTTAATAGGAGAAAATTATTGGTCATCCAATCTTTTACATTTTTAACATACTCTGTTTAGATAATTTAGAAGTTTCTTCTGGTCTCGTTGAGATATATAGTTGAGTATCATCAGCATAACAGTGGAAACTAATCCTGTATTTTCTAATAATATTACCAAGGGGCAACATGTATATTGAAAAAAGCAGAGGACCTAGGACAGATCCTTGTGGCACTCCATATTTTAATGGTTATAAATGAGATTACTTCCCATTTAAATAAACAAAATGGTAGCAATCGTACAGGTAGGATCTAAACCATCTTAGAGCCTGCCCTTGAATACCTGTATAGTTTTGTAATCGATCTAGGAGTATGTCATGATCTATGGTATCGAACGCAGCACTAAGATCAAGTAAAACTAGCAATGAGATGCAGCCTTGATCTGACGAAAGAAGCAAGTCATTTGTAATTTTAACAAGTGCAGTTTCTTTGCTATGGTGGGGCCTGAAACCTGACTGAAATTCTTTATAGAGATCTTGAAATGGGCCTATAATTTGCCAGTTCACTAGGATCTAGTTTTGGTTTCTTAATAAGAGGCTTAATAACTACCAGTTTGAATAGTTTTGGGAAGTGACTTAAAGATAACGAAGAGTTAATATTTAGAAGCAGTTCTTCTGCTACTGGTAACAACTCTTTCAGTAATTTAGTGGGTACAGGATCTAATAAACATGTTGTTGGTTTAGATACAGTGATAAGTTTATTTAGCTCTTCCTGTCCTGTAGTTGGAAAGCACTGCAGTTTATCTTTGGGTGCGATGGATAAAACTGAAGTATTGGACACCGTAGAATCTACATTTGTTATTGTATTTCTGATGTTATCTATTTTATCAGTGAAGAAATTCATGATGTCATTACTATTAAACATTGATGGAATATTTGAATCAGGTGGCGTCTGGTTATATGTTAATCTATCCATTGTGCTAAATAAAAACCTTGGAATGTTCTGGTTATTTTCAATGAGTTTGTGGATATGCTTGGCCCTGGCAGTTTTTAGGGCCTGTCTATAACTGGACATACTGTTTTTCCACGCAATTCTAAAAACTTCCAAGTTAGTTTTTCTCCATTTGCAATCAAGACTACAAGTTTCTTTTCTTGAGAGAGTGAGTATTACTGTTATACCATGGCACATTACGTTTTTCTCTAACCTTTTTCAATTTGATGGGGACAACAGCTTCTAATGTATTAGAGAAAATAGTGCCCATAATGCTAGTCATTTCGTCTAGTTCATGTGTATTTTTGGGTACATATAGCAGTTGAGATAAATCAGACAGGTTATTTGCAAATCTGTCTTTGGTGGCCGGAACAATATTTTTGCCCAGACAGTAACATTGAGCCGTATATTTAATTATCAGTGATACGCAGCATGCAAGATACAAGGAAATGGAGAGTAACATCATCACTTTGGGGTAAGATATTTATATCAGCAAGATAAATTACATGAAATATAATTAAATTTAGTGCATGATTAAAATGATGACTGGACCCGGTGACACCAAAAGAGTTTTGCATCATTTGTATTATAAAGTATACAGTGGGGTTCAATATGTTGGCTAGTAATTTCAGATATGACATCAAAAAATCTTGCACCAAAAGCTTTGAAGACTAGGACATAATGCATAGCTGTGAGGCAGGGACACATTAGCAGTCCTGCATTTGTCACATTTTGTAGAGACACCTGGAAATATTCTAAATAATTTTGTCTTAGAGTGGTTTAGTCTATGCAAGATTTTGAATTAGATAAGGCATTGTCTGGAATTTATAGAACATCTATTAACTCATTGGAAATTTTTGACCATAATTCTTCCTCCCATAAACGTTTGATTTAAGATGTAGTAGGTAATTGGGAGGCCTGAAGAATATTATAAATACAGGACATAATTTTTCCTTTACCAAAATAGTCCTTAAGGCAGGTGTCAAGACATGAAGGGCTAATGATTGCAAACCTGTTTAAATAGGATTGTACATAGTTCCTGACTTCCAAGAACCTAAAAAAATGTATTTTAGTTTGTATTAGTTTGTAGTTTGTATTTTTCCTAAATTCTTTCAAAGGAAATAAAGGTACCATCTTGAAACAGATCGCTTACTGTGTGAATTCCTGCATCTCTCCATTGCTGAAAACCTTTATCTAGTATGGAAGGTATAAAAGAGGGGTTGTCAACCATGGGAATAAGTGAAGGTAATGTATTCATTCACCCCAAAATGCATTTTAATTTGGTTCCAAATACGAATAACAACTGCTAATGACAGGGCTGCTTCAGTAAATTTATTTTTTACAGCTTGTTGGTGAAAGAATCACAGCACCGAGAATGTATGGGGTACATTCATCTTGTTCTAATCTGAGCCATTCAAGTTGTCCGCTTTTAACAATTAAAATTATTGATACAGTTCTAAAGGTTAACCGCCCAGTAATAGCGGTAGAAGTCTGGAAAGGCAAGACCCCCTACATTTCTAGGTTTGGTGAGATGTAGTTGTTTAATTCTATGGTTTTTATCATTCCAAATAAAGGGTAAAATAATTGAATCTAGTTGCTTAAAAAAGGACTTTGAGGGGTGTTTTGTAACAAATATAATAGTTGCGAGAGAAAAACCATCTTAATGGCATTTATTCTACCTATTAACGAATTAGGAAAAGTCCTCCAGATCCCTTTTTCTAAAAGGGGGGCATCATTGGCTTCTCGTAGCAAGCTAAATTTCCTGGTTATAACAAATGTCTTTAGCTATTTTAAAACAAACTGGGAAAATTTGTGCACAAATGGCATGAGTTCACTTTTGTTTAGATTAATTCTATAGCCTGAAAATGAGCCATATTGTTCAATCACTTTTAAAATTACAGAGATACTAGACGCTGGCTTTAGTCACATATAAGACATTGTCTACATATAAAGAAATTTGATTTAGAAAATGGGCAACCTTGTCGAGTACCCCTAAATAAAGCAGAAGATGGTGATAAAATTATATTTGTGAGTATACGTGACCTAGGGTTTTTATATAGAATTTTGAGCCAATTCTTACTTGGAATTTCGGTAGCAGAGCGAAGAGGTAAGGCCACTCCACTTCGTCAAAATCCTTTTCGGGCATTTTAAGGACAAAATCACCAGATCAGATTGATTAGTCTCGGAAGAGTATAAAATATTAAACAAGCCACGAAGATTATTAAAAGAAATACAGCCTGAAACAAATACAGTCTGATCAGGATTCACTAGTTTTCCTAAAAGCGTATTGAGTCTAGTGGCTAATGTCTTTGCTAAAATGTATTGGTCCACATTAATGAGAGATATTGACCTATACCCCCCCCCCCAAATCTTTACACAATGCATTTTTCTGAAACACTTGCCGAGTCCTTGCACGGCTGCTTACAGCATTTCTTCTGACAACACATAAATCAGCTATTTTCAAACTTATGTAAATAGAAAAGCCCAAAATGGCTCTTTTCTCACCCAAGCGATGAGAATGTGACAGCATCTGACTAAACCGTGACAATTTGCCTCCACCCGAGGCATAGAAACAAAAGGTCTTCAGTATGCTCTGCACAAAGGAGAAGAAAAAAGACACAGTGTAACAAAGCATGACGCCACCACAAACCTAGACAACAGTTCAGTTTGCTTCCATCCCTGTGAAAGAGAGAACAAAACAACCTGAAGACAACAACCAGAACACCCTGTAATTTACTGGATCGAGTCAAGGTGCTGGGTGAAGTTTGTGATTGATGAAAACATCTCCACAGCTTCTGTCAGCAAACAAATGGCTGACATACAGGGCACCAGAATCTGTAACACAGAAGCATAAAGATGCAAAACCTGTCACAAACATAAAAAAAAAAAAATCCAGCAGTTGCATGTCTTTGTGTAACTGTGGAATTTTAATATGAAGGATGAATTAATATACTTCTCACACACAGAGGCGTAGCAATGGTGCAGATAAGGCAGGCAACTGGGCTTCCTGATTAATTTTGCCTGGGGCCCCCACTTCATGTAGGTATGCATCTGATGACATGTTATACCTGGAAGCACACTGGCTACAGCAGCAGAAAAACAGGAAACTGAGGCTAAATTTGCATGTTCGACCTAAATTGGACAACAGCAGTTTTTTGCTGTTTTTTTCTTCAACGGGGAAGTCTTGATTTCTGCTGCAATATTCACAAAATTGGGTGTAAACAACATGAAAGCATGGATCTCTCATTTCTTGTTAAGCGATTCAGGCTTGTGCTGTAATTGTGTGGGGATATAGGATTTATTAAACATTCAGATTTTAAAAACAATGATGGACTTTTCCATCAGCATAACGGGAGAACTCTGAATCATATCCAGCTGCGGACTTGATTTGAAGCAAGACAATTTGAAGCCAGAGGCCTCATTTATAAAACTTGCATACAAACAGATTTGTTCATAGAATATGCATATACTTAAATCCACACCAACATTCATATTTATAAAAACGGTCTTTGATGTGGAAAGTGCTTAACGACACAGGTTCTTAGCGGACGCGGTGTACGTAGATGCCACATTCGATCACTCCAGACATGTTGACGTATCCACCTTCTTGAAACGTTCAATGTGTCATCACTCAGTAACATGCAAGGAGTTTTCCGAGATGCCACAACATTACACAGCTGTAATTTAAATTCCCAAAGAAATGGGATTCACTTTCACAAGTGGAAATGTCTTGGCTTGTGTTTTTAATATGTATTAACTCAATATTACAGGTTTTAAACTAAGGTAACTTTTTAATGTAAAACTGTTTAATGTTTTTAATGTTAACTTTTTAATTTTTCTTCTTGGATTGTATTTTAGCATTTCACCTGAAGACTACTGCAAATGTAGATTTTCATACATGCGTAGCTACTAGGGTGTAAAGATTCACTCGTTTTCTCGATGCTTCGATTACAAACCCTGACGGTTCATATGCATCGATCTTGATACATGATTTTTGAATAGTGAATCGTCGATCTCGGACAGTAATCGATTTAAAACGCTAAGAATTGAATGAATCGCGATTTCTATAGCTAATTCAATGCTTTCAAAATACATACACATTAAATTACTACAAGCACGAATTAATGGAGACCTTGAACAGTGTTCGTGCCTCTTATCTCTCCTTCAAGTGCTCCACTATTACTGCCCAAGATTGTCACAGGATTGCACCCGTGCTCCGTTCGTCTCTGACGCAGCTGATGTGAGATCTCTCCTTAGAACTCGTGGCCAGTAATACTAAAGTGAAGTAGTTTTACTTTTCTGTAGTTTTTCAATGGCTCTCTACATCTTACCGACGGCGTTACCTGAGCAGTCGAAAGCTGTGTATTTATTGCATGGACAGAGCAGAAATGTAAGTGTCTAAAGCACACACACAGTTCCATTAAATGATAAATGTGTTTTAACAATGCTGATGAACCGATTGTACGAAGGAACCTGTGGCCCTTGCCTTTTTTCCCGGACCTCCACCAGGAGGTTTCGAGGTCCTGGAAACAGCCGTACTCAGCGCGCATTACTAACGCTGCGGCTGCAGATTTCGCCACCATTTCTGACATGGCGAACCATGGCTATGCAGCGATGCCTCCGGTGGAAGAGATTCTCGCCGAACATCTCACGCCTAATTCGCCCATGGCATGGAAATCTCGACCCCTTCTTCCTTCTAAGGCGTGTCGAGTCATGTCCAGCCTCGTTGGGAAATCCTACATTTCCCGACGCTTCGCTCCACTCTATGGCGGTCCTTCAGGCCTACCAAGCGGAGCTCTTAAAGGAACTCGATGAGGGGGAGGGTATCACACCCGAGGCCGTGAAAGAGCTGCGGCGAGCAACGGATTTGTTCTACCAAACATACTGCTCGAGCAGTGGGCCGTTCTATGGCTGGATTGATTACGGTCGAGCACCACCTCTGGCTTAATCTCACCGATATCAAGGAAAAGGACAAATCTATTCTTATGGACACCCCTGTTTCTAAGGACGGTTTGTTTGGAGAGGCGGTCACTTCGGTGGTGGATAAATTTAGGGCAGTGAAACAGCAATCAGCCGCCTTCTGCCAGCTGATTCCTCGCAGGCCCAGGGAGATTGAACGCCGGCAGGCGCCCGCGCGTTCTCCCTGAACCTCCTCTCACCGCCAACGAGTTGCCTCACGAGAAGAGCCTTCACCTATGGCGCCCCCTTGTAAGGACTGTGGTCCTAAGGTTTTTAAACCGGCTCGCCAGCGACAATGAAAGAGGTTAGAACTGAGCTCGACGGCTAATGCCTCTCGTTCTCGGGCCCCGAATAGCAGCTCCTGATACTCTCGCTGCTTGCCAGGGACTGTGCCCTCCACTAGAGAGCGCTGTTGGACTGCTTTTGGGCAGTCAACCCCCTCGCTGCAGTCCCCACACTCAAACATTGACTGTCTCGCCGCAAAGGGCGCTTCGAGCAGCATTGGATCGAGTTATCATGCCGAGCGTTCCCTCAGACACTCTGCGCAATTTAGCTTTCAGAATCCGAGAGACGGTTCAAGGGTCTGGCAAAGACGGCCCGTTTATGACGGCTCACACAGCCGCCGCTTTTTCGCTAGCGGCAGAGCCCGATGTTCATCTTGTTGGATTAATTCCTGCCGTGGACACGTTTCAGGATTATACACAACGAGACGCAACGACTTTGATGCATGCGCTTCCCCTGCTTATGAACGCCGCAAGCTTTTCGTGCCCGGACATTTTAACGCGTATGAAAACGTCGCAGAAGGCGGAAATCTTGAAACCGGTAATGTTGTTTCGAGCCGCGTGGGAACGATTGCCCGGCATTTCACAATGGGTGTTACGCACAATTCGTCACGGATACACCATTCAGTTTTGAAAAGGCCCGCCTCCTTTCCGTGGAATTTTTCCCACGGTTGTGAAGCCAAAGGAAATAGTGGTGCTGCGACAGGCGATGTCAGCTCTGCTGAGCAAAGGGGCTATAGAGGAAGTACACCCCTCTCAGATGGAGTTTTGTTGTGCCAAAAAAAGACGGTGGGTTGCGACCCATTTTGGATTTACGGCGTTTTAATCTTGCACTCAGGACGAGCAAATTCAAGATGTAAACGGTAAAGTCTATTTTGTCTCAGATTCAACCAAATAAATTTTCATATTCAGACCATCAAGAGACACAGGAAGTTCCTCAGATTCGCTTTAGAGGGCAAAGCGTATCAATACCGCGTTCTTCCCTTTGGCTTAGCTCTGGCTCCCCGAACTTTTTCAAAATGCATGGACGCAGCTCTGGCCCCATTGCGGCTCCAGGGCGTTCGCGTGTTGAACTACTTAGACGATTGGCTGGTGTTAGCACAATCGCAGACTCAAGCACACTCTCACCAGGATCTTGTGCTGAATCATCTAAACAGCCTGGGCTTATGCACAAATTTCCAGAAGAGTGTTTTAATTCCCTCTCAACGAATAACCTTTCTGGGAATAGACATGGACCCTCGCGCGATGACATCAAGACTATCTCTCCCGCGCACTCAGTCTATCGCGTCATGCGTGCGTTGCTTCAAAGCGGGGCCGCATAGTGACGGTGAGCTTGTGCCTCAGACTTTTAGGTCTAATGGCAGCGGCATCCCCTGTAATCCGTCTGGGCTTACTTCATATGCGCCCTTTTCAGTGGTGGACGAAAAGTCGGAACATTCCACCCCGTTGTCTTCTGCATCGGACGATTTCGGTGACACGGAGGTGTGTTATGTCAATAAGACAGTGGATGTCAACCGAATTCCTTCTAGCCGGAGTTCGGCTGGGGATTTGTGCTTCCCGAGAGACTGTCACGACGGACGCGTCTTTGACCGGTTGGGGAGCTGTTTGTCTGGCGAGAAATAGTTGGTCTTAATCTTAGTTGGTCTCAGAACAGATTTCTGTCAATCCGAGCGGTTCATGTCCCCGGACGTTTGAACTTCGGAGCGGATATGCTATCCAGACAGACTCTGGAGCGGGGGGAATGGAGGTTGCACCCCCAAACGGTGAGCCTCTTATGGCAGATTTTTGGAGAAGCAAGAGTGGACTTATTTGCGTCGAGCATGACTACGCATTGCCCGCTGTGGTTCTCCCTATGCCCTCCATCGCCCCTGGGCTTGGATGCGTTAGCTCACAATTGGCCCAGAACCAGCTTGTATGCCTTTCCCCCGATTCGTCTAATTCCAGCTGTGTTATCCAGGAAACGGCTGGACAGAGGGGAGCAGCTGCTGCTGGTGGCTCCGTGGTGGCCTACACAGCTGTGCTTTGCGGACCTGGTCAGTCTGTTAGCGGGCTCTCCATGGGAGTTTCCCCTCAGACAGGATTTATTATCGCAAGCACAGGGAATGATTTGGCACCCAAGGCCAGATCTATGGAAGCTGTGGGCGTGGCCTCTGAGCGGAGTGAGTTAGTATGTCCCGGTCTTTCTGTTTAAACCACCAAGACTATAATGAATTCTAGAGCAGCTTCTACAAGACGCTTATATGCTTTCAAATGGAAACTGTTTATGACCTGGTGTGGAATTCGTAATATGGATCCAGTTTACTGCCCAGTGGCTTCAGTACTGGAGTTCCTTCAGGACCGTTTCTCTGATGGAGTAACGCCAGCCACTCTGAAAGTTTATGTGGCAGCAATTTCAGCTAACCACGTATATATAGATGGTGCTTCAGTGGGCCGTCATCCGCTGGTTTCTCGTTTTATACAGGGTGCGTGACGGCTTAGGCCTTTCCACCCTGTGCGAGTTCCTTCATGGGATTTATCCATTGTGTTGCAAGGTTTATCAGGGCATCCGTTTGAGCCCTTGGAAACTATACCGGATAAAATCCTGACTCTAAAGACAGTTCTTCTTGTGGCTTTATCCTCCCTCAAGAGAGTTGGGGATTTACAGGCTCTTTCTGTTTCACCCTCGTGCATGGAATTCGCACCAGGCTCTGTGAAGGTATTGCTGCGACCGAGGCCTAATTATGTCCCTAAGGTTGCTTCTAACCCTTTCCACTTTCAACAAGTGGTCTTGGAGGCTTTACCCCCTGCAGAGGCGGGGCCAGGAGATCTGAGTCTTTGCCCTGTCAGAGCGCTAAAGACTTATGTTGATCGAACAGCCCCATGGCGTGAGTCTGACCAGCTGTTTGTCTGTTTCGGACACAAGAATAAAGGCCATGCTGTCACAAAACAATGCATGTCCCATTGGCTGGTGGAGGCAATATCTTTAGCCTATGAGGCGCGCGGACTCGCTTCGCCCTTAGGAGTTAGAGCTCATTCCACAAAAGCAGTGGCTTCTTCACAAGCTTTTCTCAGTGGATCTTCTATGGATGATATCTGTGCTGCGGCAGGATGGTCCTCACCGAACACTTTTATCACGTTTTACAGTCTGGATGTGAGGACGGCTCCTGGCTCCCGGGTTCTCTCCGCTTGAGCAGATGCTTCCTTGGATCCCAGATATAAGGTACGTCAGGCGTTATGGTATAGGGTTCCCATACGGTGACGTCACAGCAGCATCGGAGTGACCTATGAAAGGGAACATCTCGGTTATGTATGTAACCACGGTTCCCTGAATAGGGAACGAGATGCTGCGGTCCCGGCCGTTCCATACCTTGATAGCATTCTTCTTCAGTTCATGAAATCTGAGCGAAATAGCGCGCGGCACCCAGGTATACGATGGTTACGCATGCGTGGGGCGGTGCCAAGCGCAATTTGGCAAATAGGATTGGCGGGATGGTATAGGGCTTCACACATTCGTCACACCGAGAGGTGTTCCCATACGGTGACGTCACCGCAGCATCTCGTTCCCTATTCAGTGAACCGTGGTTACATACGTAACCGAGATGTTCACTGACAATAACCGCTCATTTTGAACGCCCTGCAAATGTCATCAAAGAAAGTCAACGATGGGGTCGCGCAGATTATGATATAACATAAATATATAGGACTACATTCATATTTTAATTTTTATTTACAATCACATTTAAATATATACACTATACAATAAAAAAGAAAA
This sequence comes from Carassius carassius, assembly GCF_963082965.1. Lineage (NCBI taxonomy): Eukaryota > Metazoa > Chordata > Actinopteri > Cypriniformes > Cyprinidae > Carassius > Carassius carassius. The sequence continues at coordinate 4,801,139 of NC_081767.1, forward strand.
AACATTGAGTACTATATAATGAAAAACGTATGTTTATTATACACTTTAATTGACTATTGCTACTATTACTTGACTAATTACAGAATTGAAGCCCTGCTGTCATGCAAATATGAAAATAAACTTTTATTTGGTTAACTGTGTATATATATATATATGTGTTTTTAATAAATGGACATATAATTGCATAGTGGTCTCGTGTGCCTTCTTCCCGCGCACAGCCTTATAGTAAACACTGAGGTAAATAAAGTAAAATAAAGAAAAATGGCAGAGCCTCATCTGCTTCTAGTCGCTTTTACATTATTATACCTTTTTACAATCCGTAATGAATATGAACGAAGACAGCAAAGACGGCCGTTCTGACTGGTGATGATGTTCTGCGCGCAATGACAGTTGGGGGATAATCGTTCTCCACTTCCTGTGAAGTGATGTATCAATGTTCCCTTATTCCCTGTGCCGTGCGCAGTGCCCTTCGAACTGAACATGTTCGCTCCCTTCGGATTGGAATCTCACTTAAGATGGCGGAATACCCTGTGAAGTCCAATTCGCAGTACACTTAAGGTCGAATGGAACGTACCTATGGGTAAGAAAACTAGACACACCTGGGAACTAATCAAATCAAACACGGGACAGAAACTGGGTCACAGGGGCAAAAACACAAATAAAGAGTCCAGGGGTGTGAAAGGCTACATACATAAAATCATTTTATTTGATGTTTCTGTCACTTCTGAAATGATGGCTACGCCCCTGGTGTGACAAAATGTTAGCTTATAGATAATACTTTTAAAGCTCTTTTTTTATCTTGCCCTTCATACATTTTTACGTATGCCATGTCATGCCATAGCATCATTAAACTAGCATCTAACAATGGACAAAAAGTTTTTTTTTTTGTTTTTTTTCTAACCTATGGTTCTGTAACCATAAAGGCCAATAATTTTCAAACAATAATTTTCCCCCGACTAAGCATTTCTAGAATATAGGGAAAGCATTTAAATAATCCTGTGAATGCACTTAAAGAGTGCAGAATCGAATCGTTATAATCGAATCAAAACTAATTTAATTGTGAATCTAATCAAATTGAATCATTCTAAATTTGCAAAAATCGTTCTTGAATCGAATCGAAAACCTATGAATCGTGAATCGAATCGAATCGCTGCCTATCCAAAGATTCACAGCCCTAGTAGCTACAGTTGCAGATGCACAATCTACTTGCCTTCAAATGTTAACAGACCGGCTTTGACTGTTCAAATATGGCAGGCCAACCCAGTCTCACGGCAGTTCGTCATTGAGGACACAAAATTTAATCAATTGAATTGTCTTTATGGACACGAATTTCCCTTTTTTTTCGTGTCATACAGAACGACCTTCAATCTAATGTATTTCAATGGGACGTTGTTTTTTTTCGCGGCTGCACCTCGTTTTTCTTTCGAGAGCACAGTATTGTTTTTTCTCAATTGTTATTCATTTTGCAAACTTTAAGGGCTACACTACCCAACATTTAATCAGGAGATTTTAAGCCTTTTTTGTATTGCTTTATATTCGATAGGCTACTCAAAATGAATATATTTATTTGTGTCCATGGGGATGTCTTTCAATCTAATCTATTTGATGCACCTCGTTTTTCTTTTGAGAGTACAGTATTGTTTTTTTTTCTCATTTGATATTCATTTTGCAAACTTTAAGGGCTACATTAATCTACATTTATTAAGGAGATTTTAATCCTTGTTTTATTGCTTTATAATCTGTACGCTACTCAACATTGTAAACCATCGTCAGTGCTCCTAACAGTCAAAATATAGTAAATATATTCTTCCTGACTGCGACTGCAGAGTTGAGTTACGGCTATCGCTGGTTTCTTTATAGAAGTACCGGGTTTCCATTGGTTTAATGTGTCAAATCTTAGAGTAACCTAACTACATTTCCCACGAGCCTTATCGACCATTACTATGGTGAAGACGACAGATAAAACTGCGGACGCGCCGCCGATCCTCTTTTTTAATGATATCCTCATCTTTTTTCAACACAAACGCAAAATTGTGCTTGATAATTCAACAATACTATGTTATGGCCATCAGTTTTATTTGTTTCCAGCATTACCCATGATCATCAATTTCCGTTGCTATGGAGACAGAGCCGGCCTGCTTTGCAATTGGGTGATTTCTTCGGTGAGTTCTCATTGCGCTCAAACCACTTTCCAGGTAAGTTAAGTTATGAGGCTCGTAGAGTCATATGACGTAACAATCACGTTTTGCTTAAATGCTATACAAATTGGTGTCTTTCTTTGCCATTATAGATTCACATTGTTTACACGTTAGGGCAAGGAATTAAAACCCGTCCATGGTTTCCTCATTATCAGAAAAGAAACCTGTGAAATTAGGCTTGCTAAATGGCTAGCCAACTTTAACATAAGCTAACAATTCCAGTTATCTAGATGATGTGATTTTATTTCGATCATCGTGGTTCACACACAACGTCACTGTAATGTGTCAGTAATAACAAAATTATAACTTGATCTAACGTTATACAGCACATAACGCTGCCTTTAAATCTGGGATGACGAACCCCAGACACATGTTAGGGGCTTCAAAAAAAATTATGCACCTTTTCACAGTGGCAAAGGAAATAGGAACAACGTGAATATGTATCCATTTATTTATAATAAAATGAGAATCACTCACTATTAGTGTACACTTTTTAAATGATTATATCAACATAATACTACATAATTAACATTTTCTGTTGTTCTCCCTGCAGATCCTGTCAAACTCATCACCAGTCCTATAGCTACACCTGATTTTTAAAACCCCAACGGCACTTTTAATAGCCAACCTCTATCTCTTTATTTTCTATATCTTACATCCTCGCTGTTCTCAACATCTATATTTCTGTCCATCTCTTCAATCTCACATCTATTGCTCTTTCATTTCTCCCTGTCTGTCTTTGTCTACCTGTCTTACCCATCTTTGTCAGTCTGTCTGTCTGTATCAGTTTGCTATAATGCCAGGGGGGTCTACACTGTAAACCCTAATGTTGTCTTGACTTAAAAAATCAAGTAATGTTGACTAAACATTACTTAAAATTTTGCGTTTTGGCCCTGCCACTTAAAAATATGAGTTAATTTAACTAATTTACCTTCAAAATGCATAAACTTAAGATTTCAAGTGTTGTGAGCTCAAAATCATGAGTAATCCTTTGGAAAAACTCAAAGTCACTCTGTTCTTCCTTTAATGTGATTGGCCATGGGAGGAATTCTGCCTAGCAACAAGAGAACAAAAGCACTGATTGGTGGATTACAAAATTCGTCCTTTTGGTCTGTTTGGTTTGCTGAACTACATTTCAAGATGACGTTTTTTTTTTAGTGTATTATGTTAGGTGAGTAAAGTTATGTAGATATAAAGTTGTTTTGCATGATTTCTACTAGTGAAATATGTTATCCTTGTGGTACGTGATTTTGATATGGTATGATTATTGAAACGACAACTTATAGTATTTGATGAAGTGTCCCAATCGTTTTCCTTTGAGAGAAAGAACATGGCAGCTAACGTTACTGCTTAACTCGTTAAACCAATACACTGGAAACCCTAATAAGTTGACTGAACTAAATTGATTGAGTAAACTCATTGCCTCAATTTAATTGAGTAATGGAGTCTCCCAAAACTTACATATTTAAGTTTATTTAACTTGACGCTTTTGTAGAAAACCCTAATAAGTTGACTGAACTAAATTGATTGAGTAAACTCGTTGCCTCAATTTAATTGAGTAATGGAGTTTCCCAAAACGTACATATTTAAGTTTATTTAACTTGACGGTTTTGTAGATTGTACTTAAATCACTCAGTTCACCAAACTTGGTGCTTATTTAATGTACTTAAACGATTATGTTCACTTAACTTGGTATTAATTTCAAGTGTACTTATATATTTAAGTTAACTCAACATGTAAATTTAACTGAAAATTATGTTCTTATTTTTGACCGCACACTTTTTGCACACTGAAGTAAAACAAATAACAGCATATTTAAACTTTGACCTTTTGACAAAATGTCACAATATTTATGAAAATACAGTAAACCCTATACTGCACTGTAAAAAAAAAAATGTTGTGTCAACTTAAAAAAATAAGGCAACTTATCGCTAGCGCTTTTTTGAGTAAACTTAACAAAAAATTACTATGTTTGCGTATTTTAACATCAACCTAATCCATTGGGCAAAGTTACGTCCAGTGGACATCTTTTTATGTCTTTGCAGACGTTGAAAAGATGTCCACTGAGGAGGCAGAATGTTTTATGATGTCTTTTTTAAAATGTTTTTTATGTCTTCTGTACGTCCGATATAGACGTTTACAGATCCTCCTTACAAGGTTTTCTGTGACTTTATTTCTGTCAGACATCTAGAGAAGCTCTTATTGAGAATTAACAGAGGTTTAAATGTTGATACTTTATACATTTGAAGTCACCATTGTGGTGGAAAGTGTTTGGTTTAGTTGGGATCTTGGTCCAGTTACTTCTTGTGTAAGCTTGTCTTTTGCTGCTGTAACAGTGTATTTTAAAACACTGTTTTTGTGGCGAAGAAGGACAAACTTAAATGAGCTCAGGTGTCATCAGCTCTTTATTGGTGTTAGCTTGTCTCTTACTGCTGTAACTTGTGTGTTGTAAAACACTGTTATTGTGGCAATGAGAGTTGAGATCAGACATGCACATCTTGCTTGTAATGGTGACAAGTTAAAATAAAATGTATTGCTGCAACTGTGGATTCACTTTTATGGATAGAAACCTAGTAGATAAAATAATGTACTTACTTTTTGAAAACAGATCACATCGTCACAAACAGACATCAAGATTTTGGATATGCATCACATCAATGGTGCCAATCAGAACAAAAAAGGCTGTAAAATAAGGATGAGTTTGTGCTATGGAGCTCTTTTGTTTGTCACCGTTGTTGTGATGCATCTGCTAAATCTAAAAGTCTGTGTGTGTGAGTACTTGATTCTTTTACTCAAAATATTTCAAATGCATTCATTTTGTCCATCTTCAAAATAAGTATTTTGCTCTTGGTGCCTGTTAAAAATATCAAACAAAACTTATTTTATGATCTCAAATACGTATTATGTGATGACTTTCTCATCAACAAAAAACATCTGATAATACCTGAACTCATTTAAATTTGTCTTTTTTCACCACAAAAACAGCGTTTTAAAATACACCAACCCAGCAGCAACTGGACCAAGATCCCAACTAAACCAAACACTTTCCACCACAATGGTGACTTCAAATGAATCAAGTATCAACATTTAAAACCTCTGAGTGATTTAGGTAGAGTCTACAAAAGCGTCAAGTTAAATAAACTTAAATATGTAAGTTTTGGGAGACTCCATTACTCAATTAAATTGAGGCAACAAGTTTACTCAATCAATTTAGTTCAGTCAACTTATTAGGGTTTTCAGTGTATAAAAAAGATCTGCCCCTTTTGTCAGGGGATTTTATATTGTGCACAAAAGGTCTGCTCACATTGCAAAAATGAGCAGCCTCTGAAGCAGCGCCTCAAGAAGAAGCTTCAGAGGTTTGATGAGAAGCGAGAGGAATGGGTGGTTGGTCGTAAGAAAAACCACAACTCTGCATCCAATCAAGGATGAAGCCAATGTCATGGTACGTACAATTTCATACATGACAGTAAACTGTCCAGATCATCTAGGTACATTCAGTGGTACCATTTGTTATTAGGTGAGCATGCCAGCGCAAGGTCAGAAAGGCATTATTTTTTGCCAGTATAGATAAAGTTGAATCATTTTTTTCAATTATACTTTGTCCTCCCTGTGTCATCAGAACCACTTTAAAAGTATAATTTAACTATTAACTTTGAAGGAACACTTACCGTAATTGTGATTTCTAGTTGTTATTTTAGTGGTGGTAATGCAACCATAAAGTTATCACATCTTCACCGTAATACATCACATACCTAAATGATCTACCAGAGCAAAATTTGAACACACAGCAAATATAATTGAAACTCAGGAATTCTTGAGTTCATAACATATAAAGGCATGCATTATGACAGAATTACAGGGGCAATTTAATAATCAAACTTTCTTATCGAGTGGATGAGAAATAACACATGAACTGCATTCATGCTGTACTACTCAAAGCACTTTAAAATGTGAATGCGTCAACTGTAATTTTGGGGAGCATTAACCCATTTGGTCACGTAATCACTAAGGTTCTGCCTTTATTTTTAATAAATCTTTAGATTGTCATTGTCCAGTTAAACAATGGTTACATAATCTTATCAATGTAGGTGCAAAACCCGAGCTACTAATGTTGCACCTCCATGTTCCTACAGTAGCCCACAACGGACAAACAAACACTGGGTTTAGATAGTACCTCACACATTTTCTCGTCGGCTACCGTAGCTTGGAAAGATAGAAGTGAGGGAAGCTGGTTGCAATCGTCAAATCTCAATGATCGATACCACTAAATCCTACAGACTGGTCATTTAAAGAACAGAATTCAATGATTGAGCTGAACTGTGCTACTACATTATTTGCTAATTCCATGTTGGTGGAGTAGGATGCATACAGTAGCTTGAATTTATCAACCTATTATATTGTAGAGTTATACCATTCTGACGGTAGAGGGTTCGCTTCCGGTGCCTCACACTAAGGTAGAGCCCCTCAATTGATTGCTGAATTCCTCTGTGTGTTATGCCTTGACTGGCACGAGATGTATCAGGTGTCTCTGTAGAAGAAATAGTGAAAGCAAATTCACTGTTAAAACAACACAAAACCATTTCTCTGTTTGAATTTTATGTAAAACCTTGTAATCAAACTTATTTAAACTTGGTATGTGCACTTCCTGCAAGGAACTGGAATATTCTAATAAACCTGACATAAATGTGGCATCACATTAGATGATGATCCGCCTACTATTTTTGCTGCTCTTTAATATCAAACATAAAATGTAGATGGTAGAAAGGGATGTTCGTTGTTTCTTTTATCTCGTCATGCTTACCACCAGCTGCCCATTCCTTTACATCAGATAGCCACAGTTATACCAATTCATCTGTGCAATCTAGCTTTGTTTTTAGGTCAGCTAGCCTTGCAGTCTCATCATAGAGTCTCTGACAAGTCTGATGATCAGTACAATATACAATAATTATACAATAATCAGGATTACAACTTCGTATGATTAACAACAGGCCAAGTAAACACAACAAAAGGACACACAAAACAATTAAAAAGAGACTTACCTTCACATATCTTGTGGAAAGTGCCTGATGTAAAGAGAGATTTTTTTCTCGTTCCACCCCATTACATGCAATGTAAGCATGTCCACCCGTGCTGTTTAAAGCAAATAATGAGGTTATGATAATTAATCTAAAAAAAGTATACAGGAATATTGCAAACTCCGATCACCTGCTTTTGACATGTATTTGATCATCAGGGCACAACGTGAAAGATAACTGTTCACTTGCTCCACCTCCTCACCAGCGGTTGTCCCTGCTCCTTCCTGGTTCCTGCCACTCCAATTAATCTGTTAGTAAAGGGTGAAAGAAATTTAATTTAATTTAATTTAATTTATATAGGACAATATCACAAAACACAATCTGCATCAAAGGAATGGTTATGCATAAAGACAAGATAATATAGTGTAGCTTAACTTCAATTTCATATTATTAATGTGCATGTAAATATTACAAATATACATATGATGTAAATATTAAAATATTATACACACCTCACACTTAGTAGCATGGGCTCGAGCATGCATTACACTGAGAAAGGGTTTCAGAGTGGTCAGCTCCTGAAGAGCAGGAAGGACACTAGCAACTTTCTCCAGGTATGGCCAGTATTTGCATGCCACATCCATTGCGAAGAATTGTGCCTTGGCTGGCATGAGCTCCTTTTGAAGGTACAGAGGGTAGGCAAATATCTCTCCCCTGTACATATTAAGGGCTTTCAAAAGGAACCCATGGCGACGCACAGCAACCTCCATCCCCTCTTCGTCCAATTTTGAAGCCCTCCTTGAAGTTTCCCTCGCTGCTGTCCATTGGGAGTCCCCACATGTGCCTCTACCCTGTGTCTGACACACAAAACAAACATGACAAATCAAATAAAAGCAATGGTGTCATTCTATATATGGCATTTATTCTCTCAATTTGATTTTGTAATTGGTAGGCAGAAGTAATTGAAGTGGGGGTTACAGTTATTATTGTAACAACTATTTTGTCAACTTGCATTTTTCACTGCTTTCTGTATGGTGTCGACAAATCTAGACACCACACTGTCTTCAGCCACAAAGAGCCCCTCAAAAAAGCCAGGATCATCAGAGCTAAGGAAGAAAGAAAAATAGAAAATCCTTTCATGAAATATATGAAGTAAGAAAATAAATCAATAAAAAGACTGGAAGAAAGATCACCTTCCGTTTCGGCGAAAGCGATATAGCTTTCTATTTTCCATCTGCTGAAACAGCCAACATTTCTGGTGTGCAGGCTGAGAAGGTGAAAGGAGCACTACAGCAGAGCTGGTCTTCCTCAAATGATGCATATGAAAGCTCTAAAAAACTGCGCTGCAGTGCATCGCCGTTGATAGGTCCAGACTGGAAAATATATAGAATGAAATATTATTTGTGATATTGTCTTATGGATTTTTTTTTTTTATAAAATGGTAATAACATTTACACTTACTCTTCCTCCACACTTAGTGCGATGCTCCAGCAGCTTTGCGAAGGCTTGTCTGGAGAATCCTGGAGATATGATCTTGAGTTCCTGAAGGGAGCTCAAGAGGTCCAGTGTATAAAGTGTGGAATTGGTGATGGAGGCTGGCCAATATCCACTTCTTAGGAGGTCTTTAAAGTCAGGGGTCCATTGCTGCTGGCATGTTTGACATTCATACAGTGGCTGATGCAAGTCAAAACGCCCTTGGAACAAAAAATGGATTAAGAATATAATACACATTTACCACATACTTAATTTTACAACACTTAGTTAATTCTGCACATTGTGAATGGTTGAGAGTTCCTATAATCCCACATTATATTATAACATTTTATAATATATACATATTTTCTAATTCACTAAATTCCACACTGCTGTGTTGATTGGACATCATGCTGGAAAGATGGTAATATTTTTTTTCTTTGTGTAGGACAAAAAAAAAAATCTGTTTCAGTTAATAACAATAGCATGTGCTATTCCATATGTTTTGACACTTCTGCAATTGTAAGCACAATGCCACAGCACACTAGTGTGAAAAACATCAAATCTGCAATAAAAATTGTAATATATATATATATTTACCATTGATGGTAATTAAAATCACTGGTTTGCCTGGTAACACAGTGAAGTTTGTGCCTCCACAGGAGCAGCCTGGCATCTTCACAGTTGGCAAAATGCAAGCTGGCAAAAAGAAGGAAAACCAATAATTTAGATTATCTGTAACTGTCTGCAGACACACAGTGAACAGCAAAATTAAAGCATTCGTGAGAACATACCTTGCTCATGGGTGCAATATCCATCTTCCCCTTTGATGATGCATGTGGTTGGAGGAATGGCTTCAAAAAAAACACAAATCACGCACTCCCTGTTGTGGAGTGGCTGTTTTTTGTGATGCAATACATCACAGTCCCCACAGAACCACTCCTCAGGAAGACTCTCTGCACCTAGGGAGAAAAGAAAACAATATTATAATATAATACATTATTTCAGGTGAATAACTCATATAAAGTACTGTACACTCTATTTAAGCTACTTCACTTTTACTAGGTTTGATTTTATTGTATAGGATTGCATAGTGCCTCAATGTTTAGCACTGTCACCTCACAGCAAGAAGGTCCTAGATTTACTTTTCTCATTAATGTGTTTTTCATCTGGGTATGTAAGTCTTCTCCCATCCCAAAAGACATGTCACCTACCCTGGGTAATTGAAGTTTGGTATTAATGAAAACCAACCTAATAACAGCAGGCTTGTTGCAAAGGCCACACGGGATGACCAACAGCCTCTTTTGAAATAAGGCATTTTAGGTGGTATGGTCTTGCTTCTTTCCAGCGCTCTGAGGCTTTCTGCTGCCGAAAAGACCATGATGATGCAGAGCTACTTTGAGGCTGAGCAGCAGAAGGACATGACGCCAAAATATCAGAGAGCCTCTCCATATTTTTTTCTGTAAAGAAAATACAAAAATAAAGCGGTGAGGGATAATTTACTGTAGATAAGAAACAATTAAAAGTCAACTGATCAGTATTAGAATTAACACTTTTTTATATACTGTACATGCATAAATTCATCACTGTGAATTACCAAATTCCTCTTGAGGATTTAGTTTTGTTGAGGTTGCAGTAAAAGGAACCTCAACACTGGATGACAGGGAGCACTCAAACGTGGGATATGTGGCTGTAAAACAACACATAGAAGAATAAGAACAAGTAAAGGCTATCACACTCCATTCTTGTTCTTCTTTTCAACCTATATACTGAACAATTTATGAAATCAGACATATGTTTGTTAAGTACTTGGTAGTGTCTTCTACGATAGTGTCACTGAAAGGCTTATCTACTTTTTAATGTCTTTTAAGAGATTTGAATTTTTTTAACTCTCAATAAACAATTACATTGTTCTTATTTGAGTTGGTCCAACATTGTCATAGTAAATTCTTACAAATGTCAAATAATTCAGATATAACCTGTAGCGGAGGCATGGCGTCGCCCTCCTCGCCTTCCCCTCGGCTTACCATGTCCTACAGAGTCCCTTTTAGAGGTGTGTGGAGGGTCTCGTACACGTTTTCTCTCATCAGCTGCTCTCTGTGTATTGGAGTGAATATTTCTTGTAAGACTGATGTTTTTAAAAGGACTGTAACCAAAAGGCAGGTAACTAGTGAAAGGAAAACACAACATAGTGTGTTAGTAAGGTGTTGAACAGCTTTGAGCCTGGGAATAGATTCTCCAAGTCTCTGTAACTCAGGGGGGTGGAACTGCATATACTATTATTATTATTATATTCCCTTATTAACACGTCACAGAGCATGGTAGGATGCATCATGCAATATACCTGTATTAAATCTTCTGCACTCATCATTCTTACACATTCCTCATCACGTTTTACTTTAATTTGTTATGTTCAAGTATATAATGATTGAGGTGTACAAAAACTCTAACCTTGGCTTCAGCTAAAATGTGTCCATGTTTCAGCTCCAGAGCCATGCGTCTCCCCTCTTTGTAGTGGGGATCCTTTGAATCAAGTTGTCTTGGTGGCCATTGCAATGCAGTCAGATACAGACAGACAGACTGACAAAGATGGGTAAGACAGGTAGACAAAGACAGACAGGGATAAAAGAAAGAGCAATAGATGTGAGACTGATAAAGACTGAAGAGATGGACAGAAATATAGATATTGAGAACAGAGAGGATGTAAGATATAGAAAATAAAGAGATAGAGGTTGGCTCTTAAAAGTGCCGTTGGGTTTTAAAAATCAGGTGTAGCTATAGGACAGGTGATGAGTTTGACAGGATCTGCAGGGAGGATCTACATATTCACGTTGTTCCTATATTTCCTTTGCGACTGTGAAAAGGTGCGTAATTTTTTTTTAAGCCCCTAACATGGGTCTGGGGTTCGTCATCCCAGATTTAAAGGCAGCGTTATGTGTTGTATAACGTTAGATCAAGTTATAATATTGTTGTTACTGACACATTACAGTGGCGTTGTGTGTGAACCACGATTATCGAAATAAAATGACATCATCTAGATAACTGGAATTGTTAGCTTATGTTAAAGTTGGCTAGCCATTTAGCAAGCCTAATTTCACAGGTTTCTTTTCTGATAATGAGGAAACCATGGACGGGTTTTAATTCGTTTTAATTCAGTTTTATCTGTCGTCTTCACCATAGTAATGGTCGATAAGGCTCGTGGGAAATGTAGTTAGGCTACTCTAAGATTTGACACATTAAACCAATGGAAACCCGGTACTTCTATAAAGAAACCAGCGATAGCCGTAACTCAACTCTGCAGTCGCATTCAGGAAGAATATATTTACTATATTTTGACTGTTAGGAGCCCTGACGATGGTTTACAATGTTGAGTAGCCTACAGATTATAAAGCAATAAAATAAGGATTAAAATCTCCTTAATAAATGTAGATTAATGTAGCCCTTAAAGTTTGCAAAATGAATATCAAATGAGAAAAAAAAACAATACTGTACTCTCAAAAGAAAAACGAGGTGCATCAAATAGATTAGATTGAAAGACATCCCCATGGACACGAATAAATATATTCATTTTGAGTAGCCTATCAAATATAAAGCAATACAAAAAGGCTTAAAATCTCCTGATTAAATGTTGGGTAGTGTAGCCCTTAAAGTTTGCAAAATGAATAACAATTGAGAAAAAAACAATACTGTGCTCTCGAAAGAAAAACGAGGTGCAGCCACGAAAAAAAAACGTCCCATTGAAATACATTAGATTGAAGGTCGTTCTGTATGACACGAAAAAAAGGGAAATTCGTGTCCATAAAGACAATTCAATAGATTAAATTTTGTGTCCTCAATGACGAACTGCCGTGAGACTGGGTTGGGCAGGCGGCTTAGATATAGCAGCCCATATAAACAGATGTTATAAAGGCATCTTCGTATACATTTCTATTGATTTACAAACTTTCCTTTGTGGCAGGGTGTTGGAAATGTAAGCAATTTTTTTGTAGCTCACCATTCTCAACTAAAGGATTTGGACGTTGACTGGTGCTCTTGTATACATTAATGACAGGCGGCATTTACAATTCATTTACAATTTTCATTACAGTTCTGATCCCAGTAAAACTCAGACACCTCAAGACATCTGTTTTAAACAAACACGAGGGACAGTCTGTGATGCGAAGGGCAAACTGAGTCTGAGACTGCAATGTTTGGATAATTAACAACAGGCCTTAGATGGCCCATCTCAGCAATTTGATGAATTTAAGTGTCGAGCAGGGCTGAATAGTCTGTAAAAGCCTTTGTGAATGAGTGAGGGAGTGAGTGTGTGTGTGTGCGCGTGCGTGTGTGTGTGTGTGATTTCTGAAGTGTGTGATAAAATAAGCGGAGGAAGAATAAGAACGGTGGCCCATATAAATCATTTTGACGGGTGGCTCTCAACACCCTGATAACATTATTACTTTTGGGATAATTACCCTGGGTAGATAACAGCTAGTATGGCCTCTGCATTATAGAAACTACTTCTGTGCATGGATACATCAGAGTGATGAAACAACCTTTTCTGAAAATTATAAAAACCTGTTGATGCAGCTGTTATGCCATTATTGAAACCACAGTGCTATCCTTTTCCAAGTATCTCCATTTCTTTTACTCACAGTTAAAGGTGATGTTTGTAAGTTTTTGACTATGGTAAAAATACCATAATATGTTTGCAGATATTTAAGAAACATGCTAAGTTAACATACTTGTTTATCTAACAAACAATGCTACAGTCAGTTATTCTCATTTATAAATGTAAGTTTTTGTGAAACCTGCCCAATTGCCAGTTGGCGGAAAATACAGCATATTTCATTTCATTCATCGTCAAGTGTGCTTGTTCTTGTTGGTGTCATCAATCTGGCAACCTACATCAAGTCTGAGGAGGAGGGGCCGGGTGAAAAAAACCTACATCACCTACATACACCTACAAGTGAAACATGCACCTGCTTCAAGTTGCTGTTTACTAATTATAAATGTGAACTTTATATTGATATATGAAATATATATGAAATATTGTATATATGAAATTATATATGCATATAACCGAAACATATACTATCATAGACTATCATAACTATTAAAATATCATTGATAAGTATAGGAAAATAAATATACAACTATTAAAAGTCCCTTTTAATATAAAATGCTAATTACTGAGGAAAAATGAAAAGATTTCCAGCACAGCTGATGGCTCATGGTTCAATTTTATGGCTGTACCTTTATTAAACGCTGCAGTCTGATAGAATCCCTCCTGTCAGCCAATCAGCTGATTGGCCAGAACAGGCGTCTCTGTCTTCGTTTAAATTAAGAAGACACCTGCGGGGGAAGTTGCGCCTTGCATCAGCTCCTCTACGGCCTGCCAACATTGTTGTGTCCGGGCCCATCTCCATCCTCCTTGGCCCAGGTGTGTGTGCGAGCAGCCTTCATTACACCAAGATTGGACAGGTGGATGTGTGCGCGCGCCATTTCATTACCGTGAGATTGCTTTCTGAGACACACACACACAGACATGGCAGATGGGAAAGGGAGAAGAAGAAGAAGCGCGCAGCTGTGGTTGTCCCAATGATCCGAAGAGTTTTCCATCTCTATTTCTATTGCGAAAGAGATGCAGGATACAACCAACACAGACGACTATCTGTATGAGAAATGAGAAAGAGAGGAGAGAGTAGTATACTGAACAATATCCCTATTACAGAAAGATAGCAAAAGAAAGACAGAGAGGGAGAACATCAATTCATTGCAGACACACACATATTCTGTGTTGTTTTGCCCCTAAACATTGATTATGCTGTCTAGAGGTGCATTTAAAAATAGACCAGTCTGTTTTGTGGTTAATATTTAATCACTACAGTTACTTAGACTTATTTGATGAATTATTCACAAAAGGGGCGTATACAAATTATGTCTCCTGTCAATCAGTGGACTCCCATGGTGGGATGGGCGGCATCCTCTTTGAAGTCACGCTACAAAAAAATCTTCAACATCCTCGGCTGCCAGCTGTAGATCAACAATATGGCTGTCGGGACTCCATGGATGCTTATGGAAATTTACACACCACTACAGCCGTGTTTTATGAGAGCTTTATAACAGTTCCTCAGAGAGTGATGTTTCAATTCATTTTTTTATAATCCACTGGATGTATTTATACACCCAAAATGATTCATATAAACCTCTGTCTAGTTTATCTAGGGTACATGCACCTTGACTCTGTCACAGCTCACAATGAAAAACCACCACAAGCTTTAAGTATAACTTTGACAGTCAGTGACTGTTGACATCTCATAGAAAAGACAGTGTACAATACAGAACAGTGATATTACGCAGTGCCTGAAAATAGTCCCCAGCTAGTTTGTGTAGTTGCAACAATAGCAGAGTTGCAATAGATACTCTGCTATTGCTGCAACTACACAAACTAGCTGGGGACTATTTTCAGGCACTGTCTAATATTACTGCACCTGCTGCACCCATTGTACGACAGCGAAGTTAATTGATTATTACGCCAGAATGAGAGTATAGTTCCTAGCTGTATTGGCCTAGAAAATCGCAAATTTTCATTTTCCGTCAGTCTTAGTACATGATGTAACTACAGAAGAGTCAAGTTTTAAACAAGAAAAATATAGAAACTTTTTGGGAATTTTTGAGCAAGATGCTAACGGTCTAATCAGATTCAATGATCTATGCTAAGCTAAGCTAAAATGCTACCACCAGACCCTGAGATCGACTGAATGGATTCGAAAACGGTTAAAGTCAACTCTTTAACTCTAGGGGAGTTGGAAAATGAGCCTATTTTCAAAAAAAAAAAAAAAAGTGGAGTGTTCCTTTAAGGGGCATTGTTTGGATTTTTTTTTTTTTTTACCTTTATAAGAAAAAAAATTATTATCACCTTATTAAATGTATCTGTGTTGTCTTTTGTTAAATTCTTAAATTTAACAAATTAATTCAATCAATCAGAATACTTTAGACTGCCTTAATTAACTAATTATTAATTAAGTTATTAAAGAGAGAGAGAGATGAAGTGTGTGTGAATAACCTGAATCTGTGCGTCTCTGTGTTCAGTGTTCGGCAGCACAGTCTCTTCTAATTGCAAAATTGTAACTTAATCTGCTTCAATAACAGCACTGTATACGTCTCTCTTAAGAAATGTCATGCAACTTTTAAGTTGCTTAACTATTTTACTGATTAAATCGTCACAGTAGCACTTAAAACATGCTTTTTTGATAATTAAATTATCAGCATGATTGTTTACTTAAGGAAAGCTCCTCAAAAAGCGTTGTCTGTGTTAAAACTAAAGATAAGTATTGGGACACTGATTTGCACTCCATTTTTTCCTTCTGTTTTGAATTCATCGGTTGACAGTTCTCAAAGATCAATGCAAAACCATGAAGTTGGCAAAGAAGACTGAGATTAAAGTAAAGAACCACACTGACATTTTCTGAAGAAATCGTAAGGAGCGCTCGCCCACACCAAAGACAGAAAAGATCCAGGGAAGCACTGAGTGGAGAAATGGATGTCTAATCTACACTCGTTCCCTTCATAAGCATCACTCATGTCTGACGAATGACCCTCAGTGGAGCGCCGGGGGGGCAGAGATGTCATCAAACTGCTGTGCTAAATCATGAACACCATCGCTCACCTTCAAATCTGCAGACCACAGGCTAACAGGAGCTCCAGGGGGAAAGCCCTGGCTTCATGGCTTCACTATTTTAGATAAGAAAAATTAGATTTTTGACCCCTCTAATCTTCAAGGGAAGCATCTATTAAAGTGTATCCTTTCCCTGCTAGAGGTAATGATGAACCTGGCCCTTTCATCTGATCTAAAGATAGACTGTAGCAATTTATTTCAACAGAGAATCAGACAGCTTTTAGATTTAAATCCAGTCTTTTCATTGAAAATCTGCAGCCAGGTCATTCAGTGACATTTCAAGAGGTCGAATCATATATTTTAAATTTCTAACTTCTAATAAATGTTCTTTTTGTACTTTTAAAAATAAGTTTTGAATCCTGATCAAGTAGTTTAAGTTCAGTTTAGTTTAGAATTTAGACAATCATATGAATTGTGTGACACTCATGAATTCAGGCATCACAAAATTATAACATACAGTATGACAATTTGACATTTATTTTAATATCTGCTAAAGAATACATGTATTGCTGTTTAAGTAAAAGCAAATAGACATGTAAAAAAAAGAGGAGAAGAAGAAGAAATGAGCATGCACAATAAATGCACAATACTGATTTAAAAAAATATTTTTGTATATCATGTTTTTCTGAAAAGATTGTATTCCTCATGATCTTTTTTAAAGTACACATGAAATCAAATTCAACTATTTTTCTTTCTTTACACATGGCCTTATTGTCTATATATTCATTGATTCATGGTGCAGGTTATTCAAAAATAATAAAAAATTTTGAATTTGAATCAAAATCTAACCTTGACGTTAGTCATCTAAGTGAAAACATGTAAACTGTTGTTACGGTTAGAGTTTTACAATTGTAAAATTTTGGCATACCAGGATTTTGACATTGTACATCCATTTAAAAAAAAAATCATCCTGCTCAATCACTAAGCATGTCATATTCATTCTCTCAGTATGCATGAGGGAGCAAATATTAAATTAAATCTGTAGTTTTGATTAAGACTGAATTAATCATCGCAGGACAGTGATGAACCGTGTGCCAATCAAATTTAAATTCCACCAAGAAGACTTAAGATATTACAATTTAATTCAGAGAGGAATTATTTGAAAAACACACTCTGAACTCTATCTTAGAGGTTTAAAGAGAAAGAAAAAAAGAGAGCCTTGCTAATTAAACAACAACATCACCAATGTACTTGTGAAAAGTGAATCAGCTCTAACTGCGTCCTGTCAAATCATGTTATTCTCATAGTGCCTTCAATATATTGTAAACACTTCTAATTAACCCTGTGATTCAGAAACATGGTTCAAGAATCTGTTAAAAGGACAAAAAATATCCTTTAGTAAATATTGATTCAAACTATTTTTACACAGTGACCTAATAAACATGATTTCTCCCACAGATTAAGGTTCTGTCATTGTGTGTGTGTGTGTGTGTGCATATATTCGATGAAAATATAGAAAACAGTAAAAACAGCAATATTGTAAAATATTATTACATATAAAAAGATCTGTGTTCTATTTAGACCTATATTTTAAATATGTGTTGCAAAGCTGAATTTTCCAGTCTTCGGTGTCACATGATTCTTTAGAAATCATCATGTGCTGATTTTCTGCTCAATTATTATTCATGCTCAATTATTAATAATGGTTCTTATAATTAATAATTGAGTTTACTGCTCTTATTAATATTTCATAATATTGCTGTTTTGCTGTATTTTTCATCAAATAAAAGCACCCTTGGTGAGCATAAGAGGCTTCTTTCAAAAACATAAAAAATATTTTAAATATTCCCAACCTTTGATAGTCTATTCTATAAACATGAAGTCACTGTATAGAAAATAATTTTCTTATTTTCACAAAAAAAAAAAAAACAGTTTAAATTGACAAGATGAACTGGAAATAAAAGTCACATTTCATGTCTATTCCTTTAACAGTTAATATATTATGAGGCATATAACGGTGGAAGAAAAATATGCCTTTAACATTCCCTTAAAAGATGTTACCAGAACTCAATTCAATATATATAATGATTTGTCAAGTCAGGGGGTAATGCAGATTTGATCTATTCAAAACTAATTCCTGCCTATAAATAAGATGAGGCTTCGTTCTCTCTCACAATATCAAATAAACAAGTTTTGATCTATCTCTTGTGCAATTCCCCACTTGAAAAGGACAATCCCTCCACATGAAGCTTTTTAACTGGATTTCACTCAATGAACAGCCCTGGGAACAGTTGTTTGTCTTTTATTTACCATTCCTTGATAGCGGTAAACAGGTGAAAAACCTCAAAAGAGATGACAAATACAAGTTATTATTTGAGTTGACAGCCAAATTAAACAATTCTTCACATTCACCTCAGATAAACACAATAAATGTCATTTTAAAATACAAGGTTTCCACTTTTAAGCAGTATTTTCATAGTAAAGAATTATTCTAAACCATCATTGTAGCCACACAACAAAACAATCAATTGGTATTTTAATTTTCAGAATTTTCTTATCTTTTAACCAAGTATCTTTAGCCAAATAAATTTTAGACTATACATTTTTAACTGGATGAAGAACTTGGTTTATTAAGATTTCTACAAAGTTTAAATTACCTTTAACCATTTCAAACACATTCTTTGTCAAACAATGAATTTGGTTTTTCTTACTTTTCCTTTATACCCCACAAACAACATTTGAATTTATAAATACCACTGCAAAAAAGTCCTATCAAAGTCAACAAGGCTTAAGAATTTGTGTTTTCCAGAGTACCATTAGCACTGCACTGCTTAAGTCAGTCTAGCCAAACATGGCCAATATGGCGCTTACCGGCTGTCCTTCACAGTATTGTGGAAGGCTTGGTCTTGCAGTCACCTTGATGACAAAGATGGTTTCCTTGGTCTTGTGGTACTTTAAATGCTCCTTTCACTGCGGTCTAAAGACAACAACAGAGCCAGGTACTGGCACGCTCAGATTACCTGGAAGATTTGTTCCACCTTGTTCAGCACTGATTGAAGGAGGAGGAGTTTCACCACTGAGGAGCTCCCAGGCAGTTTGTCAGCACACCTCCCACTCGATCTTCCCACAGGAACTGATGGAATGATCGTAAATCAGCACCTGCTTACTGCCAGTCAGCTCCGAGTTTGGTCCTCAACTGGTAGCAAGACAACCAGGTGTCAAACATCTCTGTGCAGGACTGTGGTTTGGATAGCTTCTTTCAGGACTTTGACTGATGGCCGGTTTAGTGTGGGTTTTGTAACAGGAAGGCAGGAGCTTTGGACCACTTTGACGATCACGTCTCGAACAATGCCCTTAGCATCTGGATTGACGCTCACCACCCGTCCTAGCTTGAATTGGCCCCTCACTGCATTTTGGTCGCACAACCAGACAATATCTCCGACAGCAACATGGCGATGCGAAGTGCGCCATTTACTTCTCAGAAATAAGTTTGGGCCGGCAAGTTGGCTCAAAGACCTCCAGAACTTGTTCTGCATCTCTCGGAGTCTCTTGTAAGGGTAGTTTGCAAAGTCAAATGTTCTGATCTCACCGCTTGAAGAGGCTTGGCCCAGGAGAAGTGTGTTGGGTGACACATACTGCACACTTCCTTCATGGCTCTGCACCCTGGCATCTATTGGGCATTCGTTGGCAAGGTTTGCAGCAAGTTGTAGTGTTGTCTGAAGCTCGCTGTAGCTGAGGCCAGTGTTGTTGCCCAGGCTCTGCAGTGCCTTCTTGAGAATGCGGACAGCGGCTTCAGCAGCCCCATTGCGGTGAGGTGACTCAGCAGGGTGAATTGTCCACTCCCATTTGGTACCTTTTTGAGCCCACATCTCTTCTATTGAAGTTCTATTCTGAGCATCCAGGAACTGGTACAGCTCTCTTAGGACAGGTTTGGCGCCGATAAAGTTTGTCCCCGGGTCGGACCAGATCTTTCTTGGGTGCCCTCTTATTGCAGTAAAGCGTTGGTAAGCCATCAAGAAGCTCTCTGTCGACATTGTGTTGACCAGGTCTGCATGAATTGCTCTGCTGGCCATACAACTGAAGACGACACCCCACATTTTCATTGAGACCCGTTTCTTGATGTCATCTTTGACAAGGTACGGTCCAAAGAGGTCGACTGTAGTGAACTCGAACGGAGCTGCAGGTGTGGTCCTTTCAGGAGGTAGGTCAGCCATTACCTGTTTGCACCTTCTTGCTCTTGACTTTTTGCAGAAAAGGCAGTTCTCCACTACGTTTTGGGCAATTTTCCTCCCTTGGATGACCCAGGCTTTCCTTCTCATTTTCAGCAAGGTTGCAGCCACACCTTCATGACCCTCATCGTGCGCCTCCCGTGCCACTAAAGTAGAGACCCATGCATTGAAAGGCAGAAGGGGAACTGCAGCACCATCCTCCCTGAAGCCATGGATTCTCCCACCACAGACTAATAGCCCAGATTCTGGCTCTCTGTACACAACCAAGCGGTCCGTAGTGGTGGCTGGAAAGGTTACCCCTTCTTGAGCAGCAAGATAGATGTCTCTTATTGCCTCTTGATGTTCTGTGGCGGTGATCACTCCTTTTGTGGGAATCGCCTCCCACTTTGGGGTCTCAATGGACTTTGTTGCAGATGTAAACCTTTTGGCGGCTCTCCAGATAAAAGCAACAGTCTTGATTAGACACTTTAGACTACTAAAGCGCCTCTCATCTACTAAGTTTAGGACAGCGGCACCAGCAGGAAGTCATCCCGCAAGACTTGGAAGACTTTTCGCTTGAGCTCTGGTGAGTGCAGCTACAAATGACTTCTTTTGCATATTGTTAATGCTTTCTCGAGCGGTTACAGACACATCTTTTGCCGACATAATTGGCCACTTGCTCTCTGGAAGATGTAGAAACTCTGGCCCTTGCTGCCACTCTGAATGCGCATCAAGTTCCTTGGGCCCAGCTCCTCGAGTGATAATGTCGGTTATGTTGAGTGGTCCAGGGACCCACCACCAGTCCTGTAGCTGTGTGCTCTCTTGGATCTCTCCAACTCTATTAGCGAAGAAAGTCTGAAATCCATAGCTTTCACGCTGGATAGCTCCAAGAACAGTCTGACTGTCCAACAAATGGTACCACCTTTTTATCTGGATCTGGGTATGCTGTTCAAAGTACTTTTTCAGGCGACTTGCAAAAACTGCACCGCAAAGTTCTGCTTTGACCGCATCCCCCTTCTGGTCTAGAGGGGTCAGCTTTGCTTTTGACTCCACTAGTCGAATTGTTAATTGTTTGTTGCAGTTCCACCGCAGGTAGAGGACAGCACCATAGGAGCTTTCACTGCCATCTGAAAAAGCGACAGCCACTGGTTCATTTGTTGCCTTTGGTGGAGTAAGGGCTCTTGGGAACATTACTTTGCTTAGCTGGACGTACTCCTCAAATTCCAATTGCATCTTTGCGGAGCTCATCCGACAGGGGAAGGTCCCATGGGTCCTTGACCATGCTGCACTTTGGTTTTGCCTCTTGAAATGCCCTTCGGACCAAGATAGCCCCTTTTTGCTTTAATGGTGTTGTCAGGCCAACTGGGTCGTACAAGCCAGCAGCAGTTGACTCAGCAGTTCACGTCTTGTCAGCGGGTCTGGTGTCTGTGCTCGTACTTCTTCTAGCAGCAAGTCTTGTCCAAGTCTCATCTTTTTCCTCCGCCTGGAGAAGTTGACCCTCACCATGACATGCAACATGTCTTCCACATTGTAGCCGAGACCTAGCGCCTTGTTGTCTTCCTCCTTAAGCTGGTTCGGCAGGACAACAATATTTGGTGATGCCTTTTCTCTTTCTCCTTTACTTTGGCCTGAGAAGACCCAAGGCTTCAATGCAAACCCTCCTGCTTTTAGAATCAGCTCCACATTCTTTGTAATGACTTTGAGTCTTTCACGGCAGTTGTGGGATGTCAAGATGTCATCGACGTAGCTGTGCTCATGTAATACTTGACATTCATCTGTGAGGTGGCTGAATTGAGGCAGTTTAGCCGTCTCCCTCATAGCAAGTTGCGCTATGCATCCTGCTGGCTTGTCCCCGATATTCACTCTGGTTATGGCGTATTGTTCTAGCTCATCGCCCTCTGAATCACGCCACAAGAACCGGTGTAGATGGACTTCCCTCTCCTCGAGCCACACAGAATTATACATCTTTCTGACATCTCCTAGAGCGGCGAAGGAGCCTTGGCGGAACTTGATGAGGACAGCTCGAATCGAGTTGAGAACATCAGGACCTTTCATCAAAAGGTCATTAAGACTTTGGCCTTTGTACTTCTGACTGTTGTTCCAGACAAGTCTTACCGGAGTTGTAACAGAGTGGGGGTTGGGTGCGATAAGATGACTAATATACCAGACAGGTCCATTCCAGTTGGTTAGATCCTCCTTGGTCAACTTCTTTGCAGCCCGGCGGTCAACCATTTCGTGGACTTGAGCTCCATAGGCTTTTTTCCACTGCGGTTCTTTGGTGAGCTGTCTCTCTGTTCTGAGGAAGGTTGCCTCCACTGCTTTTTTGTTGTTTGGCAATGTAGATGGGTCCATGAGCCAAGGATATCTTGCATGCCAGTGTGGACTATCACTGTGATCATCAGCACCAACATAAGTAAGGCCACCCCTTACAACTTCCAGCTCCCTTTCTTCAGCCAGAGTAATTTCTTTGCCACCAGGTTGACAACTGCCGCAGCGATATCCTCCACATTTTGGAGTGCAGGGGGTGCCAATGCTATCCCATCTCCACCACTCAATAAAATCATGAGTGGTAATAGCAGAATAAGAAGACTTGATGGTAGGTTTGGTGCAGATATGTTCTTCATACATCAATGCTGCTGTTCTCATAGACCTGGTGAAGTGCGCTCTGGACTGGTGTGCTGTAACTGTAACCTCTTCAAACAGACCAGGGTGTGTCCCTGCAATTGTCTTTCCCAATGGCCCATCCCATAGTACAAGGTCCCCAACGGTGCGTATTTTCTGTGGGACCAGTCGCCCTTCCTTATGGCTTATCAATAGCTGTATCTGTCTTGGTCTCACAAGTTCATTTTTGGGACATCTGGAAAGAACTTTTGGAGTCTTTTGGCTGTCACATGTTTGTGAATATCTGCAATGCTGTCCAAACCATAGCAGAGGAGTTGGTGAGATCTGAAGTTGCCCTGCTCTGTGCGGATCCGGATCTTTAGGAGGTACCGTTTTGTGGTAACTTGAACTTTCATTCCTCCCACGCCGTGGACAACAAGAGTTATGGCTTCACTTCTAAGGTTCAAACGATTAGCTGCATCATGAGTTATGTAGTTTGTATCCGATGCCAGGTCGATCAAAGTCCCAACTTTTTGTCCTGCATTGGCCGTGACCTCTAAGAGCATCATGATGACTGGCCACTCCACGATTCCATTCTCTGCTAGAAGACTGCTTTGGTTGGACAAATGAGAGGTACTGACTACAGTGTTGCAAAAGGCATTGCGGAACTTCTCTGCGAGTTCTGGTGAGAGACTTTTAACAAACTCTTCTTGAGCTTGGGTATAACACTCTCTTGGGTCACCTCCCACTTTGCCGTTGTTATTGGACCCCTGGACAACATTCCCTTTGAACATACCAGCTCACGGGCAAAGGTAATAGTGGTGTTCTGCAGCACGCTGTTCTATGCAGTCTGGCCTCCTGCACAGAAACTCTGATTTACAGTAGTCACCTTCATTGTGAATTTCCAGGCATTTTTTGCAGGCTCCCAGCTTCCTGACAGCATTTCTTTTCTCTGACAGCTTAAGAGTGTGAAACTTTTGGCAGAAATATAGCCTTTTCTTATGCTTGCCATCTCCGCAGACCACACATCCTTGAGCCTGGCTGCTTAGTTGTGTGGAGGTTCTGGTTTGAGCTTGCAGAGGTTCAGATTTTGGTTTTGGTTCCTCCTCTCTCAGTTGGTCCAGCTTCTCATAGATGGCTTCTTGACCTTGAAGAAACTTGAGGAGGTAGTCAAATCGCTTGTCTTCCTCCGCTTCATCATCTTTGCTAGCTACATGAAGAAGCCATTCCTTCTTCAGACCATCAGGAAGTTTACTCTCTATCGTTTTTGTTACAAGAGGGTTCTTTGTTGCTCCGGTCTTGCCAAGCTCGTTC
The DNA here is from genome assembly GCF_963082965.1 of Carassius carassius. Classification (NCBI taxonomy): domain Eukaryota; kingdom Metazoa; phylum Chordata; class Actinopteri; order Cypriniformes; family Cyprinidae; genus Carassius; species Carassius carassius. Next base: position 4,825,548 of record NC_081767.1, read on the forward strand.
AGATCGACCAGGGCTTTTTCTACAGATTGAATTAGCTCAACAATCCACCTAGGCTGGTTACCTTTAACTGCTTGGAGTCTTTGGAGCTCTTCTACTATATCAAGGGCTATAGTTGTCTTATTCCCAAAGCGGTTCTCCAAGACCCGGAACATGTCCTCAGCAGTTATGCAAGTTGTAAGGCGGAGGTCTCGAATTATTCTCTCATCCACACTGTCGAGAAGTTGGAACTTTTTAACCTCTTTGGATCCAGTAGGTACTCCCTGCATCTGGAGCGCTTCCCAATCTTTTTTCCCACCGGTGAAACTCTCGGCGGATGCCAGAAAACTTTGGGAGGGCAGCTGGGATTAATTTAATTGCTGGTGTGGCCACACAACTGATTGAAGTAGTACTCAATTTGCTGGTTTCTTCTCTGACGTGTGCCCCTGTAAAGTCTGCTTGTCTTATTGAGAGTTTTGGCAGGATAGTCTCAAGGCCTTGAATACGACCCTGGAACTGTTGTTGCTCTGCTGGGGGGGCCCAGCACTTCCAACGTTTATGCACCTCCTTCGCAGCCTTCACAAATTTCTCTAGTTGTCTGATCATGAAGAGATATGCATCTGGGTTTCTACTTGGGTCCACAGCTCCCACATTTTCTGCTTGCGACTCTGCTGTTGTAATTGATTGTGTCAGTTCATATTCCCCGAAGTTGGCCCACAATGTCTTTTGTATGAGGTCCTTTAGCTCTTGCAATTTCTTCTCACACTCATTAGCGGTTTTGACCAAGTCCCTCTTTTGCTGCTCACTCAACTCCTCTGCATCAGAGCTTTCTTCAATACATTGCCCCTCTACATCATCATTGGCTTCCAGGACTTTTCCAGCTTCTTCAGAGATCTTCTTAAAATGGTCTCTGAGCTCATCTTCTGTCATCATTGTATGCATTCGTAGCACATTATTGGCCAACCGGGAAAACTGACGTTTCGCTGATGTCCTTGCGGTCTTTAGCTGCTCTAACAGTAATGAATCAGCCATTTCAAATCACAGCAACAGTGCGGGAACAGTCTTTATTTGTCTCTTTGGACACGTGTAGTCACTTTTCTGGTCCTTCTCCAGTCTTCAGTGACGGTTTTTCACTGTCAAGTTTTGATCTATCTCTTGTGCAATTCGCCACTTGAAAAGGACAATCCCTTCACATGAAGCTTTTAACTGGATTTCACTCAATAAACAGCCCTGGGAACAGTTGTTTGTCTTTTATTTACCATTCCTTGATAGCGGTAAACAGGTGAAAAACCTCAAAAGAGATGACAAATACAAGTTATTATTTGAGTTGACAGCCAAATTAAACAATTCTTCACATTCACCTCAGATAAACACAATAAATGTCATTTTAAAATACAAGGTTTCCACTTTTAAGCAGTATTTTCATAGTAAAGAATTATTCTAAACCATCATTGTAGCCACACAACAAAACAATCAATTGGTATTTTAATTTTCAGAATTTTCTTATCTTTTAACCAAGTATCTTTAGCCAAATAAATTTTAGACTATACATTTTTAACTGGATGAAGAACTTGGTTTATTAAGATTTCTACAAAGTTTAAATTGCCTTTAACCATTTCAAACACATTCTTTGTCAAACAATGAATTTGGCTTTTCTTACTTTTCCTTTATACCCCACAAACAACATTTGAATTTACAAATACCACTGCAAAAAAGTCCTATCAAAATCAACAAGGGTTAAGAATTTGTGTTTTCCAGAGTACCATTAGCACTGCACTGCTTAAGTCAGTCTAGCCAAACATGGCCAATATGGCGCTTACCGGCTGTCCTTCACAGTATTGTTTTGGCTTTGGCTTGGTCTTGCACAGTCACCTTGATGACAAAGATGGTTTCCTTGGTCTTGTGGTGCTTTAAATGCTCCTTTCACTGCGGTCTAAAGACAACAACAGAGCCAGGTACTGGCACGCTCAGATTACCTGGAAGATTTGTTCCACCTGGTTCACCACTGATTGAAGGAGGAGGAGTTTCACCACTGAGGAGCTCCCAGGCAGTTTGTCAGCACCCCTTTTTCACTTTCCTGATGTTATCCTCTTTCATCCATCAGCTGATCTAATGGTCTATATGCCTTCTGTCCATCTCTAGATTCCCAGCAATGCCAGCATTCTGTTGTTCTGCCAATAAACACGGGCCACACTCCGGTGATGCTTGAACCTAATTGTGAGTTTTCGCAGCCTCTAGTGTTCAGTTATTAACATAAAGTGAGAAATGGATCATCAACCTTTTAAAGAAATGAAAGTGGATTGCTTCTATAAACGCATATAATCAATTAATTCCAGTTCATTTGAAAGCGCTGATTATGGTTGTGGGGTATATTTAACTTTTGGGTCATGCATCTAGAGGTTTTGTAATCCCTGTCTGCGCTGTTGACCCATTGAAGAGGTTTTAAAAAGATTAGCGGTTCAAAGAGAGAACATGTTCAGACAAGCATACTGCTTAGTGAACCCGTAAAACAAACTTCTGTTTTCTTAAAAATATAATGTGATACAGTTTGTATCATGAAATGATAAACATTTCAATTCAAAATGATAGTACTCAGTACCATATTCATGATAGTACTCAGTGTGGTATGCTCTTTTGTCAGCATATTTTGTAGCAGATCATAAGGGTATTTCATGCATATTCTGAACACCGCAATTGTTCCTGCAAAAATTACACAAATAAATAAATTCTACAAAAATAATGTGGTGAAATCCAAAATACCAGTTAATTATATATATATATATATATATATATATATATATACACACACACACTACTACTACTACTACTACTACTACTATGCAAAAGGCCATTAGCATTTTCACCACCAACAAAAAATGGTCTTAAGTCAGTTATTTCTATCTTTTGTTGTAGCATAGTGTGTCAATAAATATCAGTTTACATTTCCAAACTGGTATTACTATCCTTGTGGGAACATAACATACGGAATAACACGTCCACATATCCTTCCCGCATTCCCATCAAGGGTGCAAAAATGTCTAGGAATTTTAAAGCCTATTTTTCCTGCTGCTCCAGAGTGATTACACGGGTCAGGTGATTGGCATTGATTTAAAAAATAAAACACGTATTTTGCAGTGTTCCAGCCATCATGCTATTGAGAATGCCAACAGCCACCGTTCTCCGGGTATATAGACATATTTAAGCACACTTATGTCTGTTCATCTTCAATAACCAATTTGAATGGATGCATTACAAACGCAAGAGAAAATAGAATTTAAGCAGGTTACTGCGACTTTAAATGTCGCGCACGCTCGCTCAAAGTACAGGAAGTGGTGTCAGAGGAAGCCGTCTGCATTCGCGGAAGTGGTGTTCTCCGTGTGTTTCCTGTGGTGTGTTGTGTGTGATTGGGAATTTATTAATTTGGCTGTGATGTCGGTGCTTTACATGGATAAATTAAGTCGTATTTATGAGCGCTATCAGGAGTATGTGAGGTCGAACCCAGCAGCCGCGTCTCACGTGGAGAGCGCAGTCCGCGCGCTGAGTTACCTGATCGCAGGTGAGAAAGTCTGCGTCTCAAAGTGAAAGTAAACTTAATCACTCACATCTTATACAACAGTGTCCTGCAACACTAAACTTAGATCTATGTTTATTCAGTATGCACATTTCTGTATTATGTTGTTATCTTCTGTGTCTGGTCTGGTTAACGTTACTTGTTTTTTTTTTTTTTCAACAACATCCATATAAAATGTATGCGGGAGGTGGATTTTTGCATGCATTGTTTTTGCAGTTTTCATACATTTCTTACGTTACACGTACAAATATTTCATGTAGCCTAATTAGCATGGCATTGTAAAAGCCACATGGCTGTCACTGTTTATTGTGCAGTGAGTTCTTTATTAGTTTGGACACACCTACACATTTTTTATCATTAGCTACTGTTCACATTTTAGAAAAAACAAATAAATAAACAAAAATGAAAACTTCGAAATAACTTAAACTGAAGTATTGAATCTTTACACTGACTAGTCATTGCAATAATCACACTCTTTTAGCTAATTAGGTGGCAAGACCAATACAAATTACCCCCCCCCCCCAAAAAAAAAAAATATATATTATTTTTTTTAAATACAAGTGCAAGAAAGGTCTGCTCTCTAAAAAGTATTTATTCAATACTTTAACTGAATTTATCACTCCATTGCAAGCTTTCATTATTTTGATATTATATAAAGTTATGACTTCTCTCATTACAGGTCGCTTCTCAGACTCTCATGAGATCTCAGAGTTGGGTAGGATTCACTGCTTTATGTCATCTTCTTTTGTATTAATGTTGTATGTGTTTGTATTAATCTGAGAGCATGTCTCTCTATGAATTCTGCTGGGAATTATGTGTTTCTCACTTTGATTTGCAGTCTACTCAGCATCTAACCTTCTAGTGCTGCTGAACGATGGTATCTTGAGGAAGAATCTCTCTCGGACATTGCCTATGGTAAATACTTTTTTTTTTTATCTTATACTATTAGTAAATGCTTATTTGTTTCATTTTCCACTTCCTTACAGGCATTGTTATGCTCTTGTGCCTTTAGGAAGCACTATCTTCACTGACACAAAAAATAAAACCTTGTATTGCATCATGCAAACAATTAGACTGAAATGATCAGGGACTTATTTCAAAGTAAACTTCAACCACTCTTTGACATCAGAAAACTTCCATTTAGCATAGTTTGAAATGCTATTTTTAAGGTAGAGAGTTCTGACAGTTACTTTATGTTTTCATGGTACATCAAGCTCTTTTATCTATTAAAAGGTCCAGGAAACATGGAGCTGTTTTTCCATAAGATGACCCATTCTTTCTCTTTTAATTCCAAGGACTGATATGTGCATGTGCAGTTGGCATGGCAACCACCATAAAATTATCTACGAATGAGAGTTTTCTATTGTGAAACTTTAGAGACAGCACAGTCTGTTTCTGCTTCAAGAGAGATGATTCAACGTTGTGGCAAGCTTTATGTGTTCAAAGTCACAGCCTGCTGCTTTCTTTGACTGCACATCATCAAAAAATTTATTTTGTCCCAACTCTGTCACTGTTCTGCAACAGACTTGTTGTTATCCACCTTTTTGTCCCGTTGATGGCGGCCTCTTATTGCTCAAAACGGCTTTGAAATGGGCTGTATGTGAAAATGCGTCTGACCCCCTGCAGACAAACACACTCAATTTTTGGGAGCAAGCACAGTTTACAAAGCTCCTTCATTGTTTTTTCCTTTTATGTTTGTGCTTGTGAAACATATTTATCTTTACTTTCAGAGTGGCTTAGCATGGGGACAGGAAGAATGAGTTTGCATTTACAGCTTTGGGCATTTGAGCCATGAGCTTAATGGAGCTCCTCAAAGGCTGTTTGACTTTATATTGAGTGATAGTTCAACTAGTCTCCAGCCAGACTAAACGGCATAAAGTCTAGTCCTCATTGAAGCTTATTCTAGCCAAGAACTGCCATTTAGACTAAAATAGACCATCTGACTGATATGTAAAGGGCCCAATCACAGTTTATATCAGAAATGTACTGATCAGGTTTTTTCTGCCCCTGATCCAGTCCGAGTCATTGAATATTACGGTTCTGCTGATGCTGATCCCATACTTGTATTTTCCACTTGCTTGGTGCACACATTAACTACAGACTGTGTGGTCACAATTAAGAAATAATACACTTCTTGAAGTGTCAGTCAAGTCCAAAGCAAGATGCAACCATAGCAATGCGTTATGACAAGATGTCCCAGACAGTCTGACGGCAGAACCAAGTAAACTGTAAGTAAATGACTTGATCAAATACAATAAACACAGAAGCTGGATCGTGTGTGTAATGCACTAGAACAGACCTCATTGGTTCTCGCATGCACATTTGAGCATCATCTTCTCATCATTAAATTAGGTTATGAAGGTGATGACTGAGGTTACAATACGGCTAACCTCTTTCATTTTGATTGAAGCATTCAGAATAATATTGAACATTTCAAATATTGAACAAATTGAATATGTTTTGTCCTGATCTTATGCTTCTCTATCTCTATCTATCACTGTGTGTGTGTTTGTGTGTAGACTCTCTCTCAGCAGAGACTGTTAACCTGGTTGTCTGTACTGGAGTATGTGGAGGTTTTCACTGAGATGGGGGCTGCCAAGCTGTGGGGAGAAGCTGGACGCTGGCTAGTTATTGTTCTTATTCAGATTGCCAAGTAAGAAACCTGTTTGAGTATACTTAACATATCCTTACATATATCCTCATGTAGTTTCATGTAGTTTCAAACCTGTATGATTTTGTTCTGTAGGACATAAAGGAGATGTTTTGAAGAATGTTCTGGGTGCTCTTTTCTATACGGTTAAAGTGAATGCAGGCGTTCACAATAAAAGATGGGCACAAAAGCGCAAGGGCAAAATAAAAGTCCATATGACTCCTGCATCATTTTCTAAGATTACACAATAGCTTTGTGTGAATAACACAACCAAGTTGTTGTTTTTTTTTAATCTTCCCCTCTGCTGTAGCTTTCAGTGATGACTCTGCTGTCATGTTCAGTTGAACTAATAGTTAAGCTGATAATCATTGCAGTATTTTAATATCTGATTTCCCATTTTTCCATTCTCTCTTGTGTTTTTAGAGCGATCCTGCGTTGTCTTTTGCTTTTCTGGTACAAATCAGGCATCCAGACGTCACCTCCTATAATTCCTCTGGACAGGGATTCTCAGCTCTGTAGTCAAGGTGAGATGTCATCGAGAAGAATCACAAGTGTATTCATATTTGAAAAGAGGTTTGCAAAAATAACTAGAAAACAAACAATGGAATGTTGTCTTAATTAAGCCTTTTCTGAAAGTTTAACCCTCTGGTGTTCTGGTCATTTTAGACCGAAAAATTTTACTTTTTTTGTATGATCTTTGATCATGTCTAAAATGGATTTTAAAATATGCATTTTTTTATGTACATATAAATGGTGCATATACATATTAAGTTAAGTGAAAAAAGAGTTTGGAGATCATGCCTTCATTATTTGTAACTAGATTTTTTTTTATTGATAAAATCACACATCACCTTTAGTGATCTTGGCTACTGCATGTTCCTGTAGCTCAAACAGTAGAGTCAGAATCTAGCAATGCCAAGGTCATGGGTTTGTTTCCCAAAGAACGAAGAAGTGATTAAATGTATACCTTCAATGCAATGTAAGTCTCTTTGAATAGTCTGCCAAATGCATAAATGTAATTATACTAACACAAAGGTTTCAAACTCAGAAGTCAAAGTTAATGTATTGCTTTTTTTCCACTGCATGACAGGAAGTGAAACAAACCAAAGTGTCTCTGGAAACCACCATGCAGGACATTTAGCAAAGTCACAACAAACAATTAACGCACAGCAATATGTACAAAAACATTCCCACTGATGACAATAAATAAACACTGTGTGAGACAATAAGTACAGTATATGGCCTGTGCAGATAAGCTGTGATTGTGTAGTTCGGTTGAGCCAGAGCCCGTGGAGTTTCTGCGAAGTGCCCTTAAAGCGAGGCATCGGGAGACTCAAAAGGAACTTTCTGTCCCTGCAATCAATGTGCTGTGCATTCTTTATGTGGAAAAGTGATTTCCTGTGCACTGCTCATACAATGATCTCCCTTCACAGAGAACAATGCAGAAGAAGATGATGGGGACACTTCTTTCGTGGGCCAGCGTTCAGGAAGAGTGGTGAGACCACTGGGAAGCGGTAAGACTTGACGATACAAACCCAGTGTACCAAAAAGTTCTGTCGATGGAAAGTTATATTGTGTCCCTTTTTTTTTTCCTAGCACCATCGTTACAGTCTCGTCTTTGGGGTCTCCCTCGGAAAAACACAAAAAATAGGAATCGAGAAGAGGAGCTTCACTCAAGCCCCACACCTCTGGGTCTGCAGGAAACCATCGCAGAATCCCTGTACATCGCAAGACCGCTTGTTCATTGTATCCTTTCTGCTAATTTTCTGTTTTATGACAATTGTCACAATATCAGTGGGATATTATCCTAGGATAGCCATAATAGTTCATTATTCTCAAGGGTGTAGGAACAATCTGAAAACTCCGATAAGTGGGAGTCAGCTATAATACGTTTTAGGGAGAGAACAATGCACTTTGAGTGAGTTGAAAATCGTTAAGAATATGTGATGATTCAAGTCGTTAAAATGTTAAATGAATAGCGATCACATTTGTGGGTGGGGGTTTATATGAATGGATCTCTGAGGAGATCTACTAATAGTTTAGATGGTATTTTCTTTTCATTTTGCCTTTGTATAAAGCATATCAAAGTAATATTTATAAGCCCAGTGGTAACCAAGAAAACACTCTATTGCTGCTGTTCCATAAGCGCCACCTGCTGTCAGAGAGAGACTTTTGCATTTTTATTCAGCCTGTCCGCTGTTTGTTTCGTTCAGATGTGTAGTATAATTTAACAAAGCTAAAGTCAGAACATTCTGTTTTTCCTACAAATTTGAAATGATACTGTCTAATTTAAATAATAATTTGTTTGGATTGTGATTAAAATACAGTGTTTGCCTCTAATTTTAAATATACAAGAGCACAGGCAAAGCCTTAGTTTGAGATTTCAGAGAGATTACTTTCATTTGTATTTATTATTTGTTTTAAAATATCGTTTAATTATTTGACATTTCAGTTTTGCAAAGTAATGTGCAGCATTTTGTCTGAGAAATAATAAAAGGACATTTTGTCTTAAAACTCATTTGTTCAAGAAATTGTGAGAAAATCGTATCGTGAAATCAGTATCATGAACATCACATTGTGAGTTGAGTGAATCATTACATCCCTAATAAGTTTACTTGCATCTTTTTCTTCACAACATGGTCAAACAAACTCTTAAAATAAAATGAAATACAATGATTATTTAAAAAAAAAAAAGTAATAATAATGTTCTAGTGCAGTGATTCTCAACTATTTTGTCTCCAAGGCCTCCTATTGTCCAAAACAATGTTTGAAGGTCAACGCTTCTAGTTTCTGTAAATAGATTTCCGGATTCCAGGAGTTTTAAGAGTTGAATGTTTTTCAAGGTTCCCACTCTTTTTAACCAGTGACTTTATGTAGATTTTTTTAATCGTGAATTACTGGTTAAGGATTAAGGATATGGATTTTTCCCAATAAAATATTTAGTAGCTTTGTAATTATGCCAAAATGTGTGTTTATTATGAAATCCCTTTGAAGTTTTAAGATGTCATTGGGTTACCTCCTATATCCAGGTTTTCCAAGTTGCTTAGGGGGGTGAATTAATATGAGAAATATCTTGATTTTTACTTTTAGCTTATCATATAAGTCATATTGAGGCCTCCTTAGAAGTTTGCTTGATGCCATAACCATTCAATAGAGTCTACCATGAATGTTCTGATCTGAAATGTATATGAAAATCAAACTAACCAATTTTTTTTTTTCCTGAAATTTGAAGACGAAATAGCTGGATGACACCCAGCCCAAGTTGATACGATTTTTTTTATTTTTAAGTCATTTAAACATTTTGCCATCCATTACCCTTAACATTTGCTAGTGGCCAGTCTTGGGATTTGCAGAAAACGTTCCTGGAAACCTTGGATCATCTCTGGTCTCTTAGAGATAACCAGGTACAGAGTGCTTTGCTTCTCTCTTTCTCTCTCTCTCTCAGTCCTCAGTCTGTCTCTGAAGATTTAAAGTTCAGTCTGATGCTGCTTTCTGTACAGTTTCAGTTTGTTGAGCGACTTCAAGACGCTGAACCGCAGAGAGAGGGCTGAGATGAGGAGACGGGCCTTCCTTCTCCTCTACTACCTGCTCCGCTCCCCCTTCTATGACCGATATTCTGAGTCAGTGTCTCTTTCATTGCATCTGTTGCATTAGTGTAGTCTTCTCATGTGATGCACTTCTGGTATTTTTATGTTCAAATCCTTAAGTTTAAAATAGTTCATGCAATATGAATATTTGCTAAAAATGTACAGTACTCACTCTCAGGCCATCTAAGATGTAGATGAGTTTGTTTCTTCATCAGAAGAGATTTGGAAAAATTAAGCGTTACATCACTTGCTCGCCAGTGGATCCTCTGTAGTGAATGGGTGCCGTCAGAATGAGAGTCCAAACAGCTGATAAAAACATCACAATAATCCATCAATTGATGAAGCTGCATGTCAGTTAGAATTTTAAACTATTGTTTCTGGGCAAAATTCAAGTCATAATATTTGCTCTCTCCGGTGAAAAAGTTCTGTAGTCTGAATCAGGAGAGAAATACACACAGGCAGATCAAGCAGTGAATCCTCCTTTTCATTGGAGAGCGCAATTATGGATTACAGACTGGTATTTTTCGGCAGAAGCAACTGTTTTAAGTTAAAATGCCTTATTGTATTTGTTTATTGCAAACACAACTTTTCTCTTCACAAGGCTGGAGTGGTGTGGATTATTGTGATGTTTTTATCAGATGCTTAGACTGTCATTCTGACGGCACCCAATTACTGCAGAGGATCCATTGGTGAGCAAGTGATGGAGTGCTACATTTCTCAGAATCTGTCCCAACACAGAAACAATCTCAACTTATCAGTTACAGTTTGCACCTGCCAGACAATAAAATCTCCTGGCATTTTCTCCAGAAAATATACAAATTGAGTTTTACAAAATATCTATTTAGATTTAACAATGCACAGTTTTATTGCGTAATGGTACTTTTTGTTCCCAGATCTAATGTCTCTTTTATACTCGCAGGACGAAGATCCTTTTCCTCCTTCACTTTTTGGCAGATTATGTTCCCGGAGTCGGTTTGGTTGCACGTAAGTGCTGTATCCATCTCACACAACGGATGTTCAATGCTGTCACACTAAAAGCTCTTGAGTTATGTGCTGACAGGATTTTTCCTGTCCTCTCAGGTCCGCTGATGGAGTACTTGCCCATTTGGCAGAAGATCTACTTTTATAACTGGGGTTGACCTGAAAGTGAATCGTTCACAGGACAGCGGCGCCCAAATGTTAGAAGAATGAGAGGAAGCCATTTAGAGGATGCGACAGCGACACAAGGACTCAAATCACACCTGTGCCAGAACATTACCACATTTATTGAGGAGTTTAGCAGTCAGGGAGTCACAGATACACTGCTGGCATATGAGAATATATATCTGGATAATTTTCGAATGCGGTTTTGTTTATCTTTTAGCTCTTACAATTTTATGCATCTGAGCCTTTTTTTGTGCACTTTTAAACATCTGTTATCTTGTTAAACTTCAAGCTCTCCTGTACCATAATCTATCCCTCAGCACGAATGCCTTCCTTTTAATTTAGATGTTTATTTCCAAGGAGGATAGTTTTATTGAACACAATAATCAACTGGCTGAAATGAAGTCAATTAGACAGATGTTTTGTTTTTTGTTTGTTCTGTTTTGTGCCTCAGATGAGATGAAGCTGAATGTGATACTTTTAATTGCAGCTACAGTTGGTCATTAAATGGAATGGTCTATCAAATATAAAGGTCCCCCATCATTTCACAGGACTCCAATGAGGCTTTTGTTTCTAAAGCAACATTATGAGCGTGTTTTTTCACTGTGTGTGAAATAAACTCATTCGAGTCTGTTTTAAAACCCATCATTAATTTGATTGAAAGACCTGAAGCAAAAATTTAAAGCATGCCGGTTTTAAAATGCTGAAAGTGTAAAATTGGATAATTGGTTTTGTATATACTTATATGCATTTAATAAATCTTTAAATAATACAAGGCCTCATGTGTTTTCTACCAGAGAGCAGAATTTATAATGCTGCTATGAACTGCTCGTACATCTGAGACATAACTCAAGGTCTGATCTCACAATGTTTTCATTCAGCTTTTCAAATCAATGTTTGAATTAAACATAAATGTGATTTATGTCCCAGCAACCCCTCGCTGTGCTGTAGTGTATATGCTCATGAAAAAAAGCCCTGAACTACAGTATCAGCAATGCCGAAGATGATAAACTGCTTCTTTAAGGAAGGCAAAAAAAAAAAGGTCCTCCTGGACCTCAGAGTTAGGAACAGCCAAGCTATCCGTTATACATCCCTGTGGGGTTAAAAGATATCTCTCTTGAATTGTGCCCCTAGACATTCACTAGCTCCACATGGCAATGCATCTATCACTTTTGCTGAATCCACCAGTGGTTTTGTGAGATTACACATAACATAGTCAAGTAATCAGTCTAACCTAGACATAATGCAATTAGTTTAATAAATTCAAAAGCCTTTTCACTACTAGCAAATTACCTCAAGTGTTGGGAAGGGATCAATATCTAAATCAATTTAAAAACAATTAAACCTTTCTAGAATTCATTAATCACGCCTAAAATTGATTTCATGAATAAAATGCATTTGCATTTGTGGAGTTCTTAAAAAAAAAAAAAAAGACACAAATTAATACATGTAAAGTAACCCATAGGCTTTGTCCAGTGTACAGTATATTATAAATACTTTGCTAAATGGGCCAGAACAAAAATATCTTATATCAGAAATCTATGAAAAAAATCTGGGGCTCCTTTTTGGAGCATTTACCTTCTCTTACTGCAATCATCTGTTGCCTTGTTTTGTTTTTTTTTTCTTTTTTAAATTAGGTTTAGTTGAGTTTTTTGTTTTCTGTTTTGTATAAGAAAAAGAAAGATTGTAATGTTATGTGTATATATATTTTTCATGTATTATAAACGAAAATAAAACCATAAAAAAATAAAAGATCTATAATAAATTGCATATTTCAGTCCTTTAAATTAGGCTGTTACATTCAAGATTTTTGGGGGTTGAACATTCCATAAGTTAAAGGTATTGAAGGCAAAAACATATATAAAAAAAAATCTATCTATCTATCTATCTATCTATCTATCTATCTATCTATCTATCTATAATGTATATCTATGTAGAAAATGAAATATATGAAAATGGTTAAAAATTATTTTAATTTAATTTCCACAAGAAAAGAAATACAAGAAAAGAAATAAAAACATTTTTTACAATCTCTTAAAAGTATTCTATTTTTTATTAATGGGTTTTCTTTTTTAGTTTAAATTTTTGTTTTTGTGACATTGAAATGTTTGGTAAAGCAGCCATGTAAAACTGGAGTTGTGGGCGGAGCCAGAAGCTGTTTTGTCTGTAACTACGTGCGTGCACGAGCTCTAATGTCACAGTAAGTACATTACATGCGTGATTTTGTGACCTTTTTTAACTTTTCATATTAAATTCAGGCTTTGAAACAGGAGCAAGTGATTATGGTTTGGTAAATAAAAATGAAAAAGTCTCTCTGAGTGCTTGCGTCGTCGTTGCGCTATTTCAAGTAACTTTGTATCGACGTTAGCGGGGCAAAACGTTTTTAGCGTAGATTTGTTATTTTTGTTATGGTTTTTACGGTTTAGTACAAATACATGCGATATATACTGTGCTTAAAGGAGTTCTTCGAGTTCTAAATCTGTTGTTGAAATCATTTCCTCCTCAGACAAGTTTTAACAAGTAAGGATTGTGTTTGTTGCATTATTTCGTGGAATGTGCTCATTTGTGAGGTAATTTTAACATTTAACTCGTAATGCAATGAAAGCGGGAAAGTGTTGCTTCTCGGTGGTCATTTTGTGGTTTCCGCTGATTATTCGCTTCATCCTGCGTCTGTCACAACAGCACACAGACTTCATGCTGAGACTTAGACCTACACTAACACAAACCATACACAGTAAAACCTGTGTCTAAGGCATTATTATGCTTTAAAGTTATGGTGGTAACCACAGGCATGCACGACACATTATAATACATTACATATATATTCACAATACTATTGGTTTGCATATACTGCAGTCTGTTAGACAATATGCACACTACTGATTGAGTGCATTAAAACAGAACATTACATTTCATTAGTTATTATGTGTTAGGATACAATACGGACCTATGCTCTACAGGTGCAATAATGAATATAAGGTTATTGTCATTATAGGTCATACACTGTACTTTTGACTTTTGTACATTATAAGGCAATTGTAGATATTTATTAAAATATATGAATTGCATTGTATTTGTAATTAACAATATATGGATTGCAATGTGAATTATAAAGGATTATGATTGTCTTTAGAATGCATTATAAATACAGGCTTCACAGAAAATGTTTTCATGTTTTTCGTCAAATCTGATGATAGTATAAGATCACTTTCTAGCCATGAAGAAAATGCAGTTACATTTTATTTGAAGAGGTGACCTTGTAACAGTGTAATTACAAAAATAAGTACTGAGCATTGTTAATGAACAACTTTTGGGTTGGTTCTTATAATTATGACATTTACTGTTATTAATATGTAAAGTAACATACCAGCCAAAAGCTAGGACTTTTAATTAATAATTAATATATTTGAAATGTTATTGAAATAAATGTATTATACACACCAAGGCAGTATTTATTTGATTTTTAAAATGTTGCATTTTCAGACGTTTTGAATGTTACAAGATCCTTTATAAATCATTCCAATATATTAAAATAGAACAAAAAGTTATTTTAAATTGTAAATTCTCTAAATATTGTATTTTTTATTAATTGTGGTTTTGATCAAATAAATATTTTTTATAATTGATGTTTTATTACAAATTATATAATCAGTATAACAATTAAAATAAAATAGGACCATCTGTACAAAGGAGTTCACATAATTAATGTTGCAAATTTACTTATTTTATTAGTTTATAATCTGAAATGATAATTTATAAACATGAGTTTTATTTTTCTTAATCCTTTGTGCTTATTTCCATGTTTATGCATTTAGACCTCTCTATATATAGTAAAAAGAATGTTGACCCAAAAAAATATGGCAGTTGTGGAAAAAATGCAGTTTGTTCTGTCTGGATGAACAGGGAATTGAATTGCACTTGTGTTGTCTCTCTCTCTCTCTCTCTCTCTCTCACACAGCAGATAAAATGAGTGAGGATGTATATGAGGTCCCTGAGGGGGTGGAGTATCGTTATCTAGTGCAGGACGAAGAAGAGGAACAGATACAGTATGTCCGTCGCCACTATGTCAGTCCATTCTTGGTGGTGTCGCGCAGGTGCATGTTCTTCATCGGCTGTGGTGTGATCGCTCTCCTCTCTCTTGCGGGATACCTGGCTTACGTGGCTGTGACTCCGCCTCCAAAAGTGGCAGAGGTGAAGGCGGAGTGTGGTTGGCTGCGTGGAAGCTGGAAAGGTGGTGCTTATTCTTTTAAAGGCATCCCATATGCCGTACCCCCTGTGGGTGAACGTCGCTGGCGACCCCCGGCAGACCTAATGGAGGCGGGACAGTGTTGGAAGGGCATGTACGATGCAACTCAATTTCGTAGCGTCTGTGCGCAGGTGCAGCCCCTCCGAAAAGACGGAAAGGTCATGGGACAGGAGGACTGTCTGCATCTCAGCGTGTGGACGCCGAGTCTAAAGCCCACCAAACCACTGCCTGTCATGGTATGGATCCACGGAGGGTACCTTCACATGCTGAGTGGCCAGGAGAGAGGATACTCGCCCACTGAAGAGCTGGCGGCCCGCACGCAGACAGTGTACATCAGTCTGAATTACAGGCTCAATGCTTTCGGCTTCATGGCCCTGGAGGTACTTAGGGAAGGATCTCCCACCAATTCCTCAGGTAAGACCTGTACCTGTCCCATTCACTCAGGCCTGCTGTCCATCTCATTAGTTCTCTGCTTGTCACTACAGCATATTGAAATTCAGAAAACGTCACTGCATGTGCATGGTACTCGATAGTAATTCATTTACTGGCGTCTTTCTGTTTGCTGTCAAAGGGAATTATGGCTTCATGGACCAGATCCAAGCACTTCAGTGGGTCCAGAGAAATATCCATAACTTCGGTGGTGATGCTGGAAGGGTCACCATATTTGGTCAAAGCTCAGGTACAACATACAGTGACATCTAAAAGTATTTGAACACTTGACATGTCTAATTGTCAATGCATAAGTCAGGGTTTTGCAAACTTCAAACTAAAATATCTAGAAAATATTTACTTTCTAATTAGTTAGACATTTATAATGTAATTTTTAATTGGACAGTACATATTATATAAAATCATATTTATTTCTAACTGTTAAATGTACTGTCAATGTAATACAACAAAATAATTATGATCTAGTCTCAATCCTGACCATAAAGATTCATTAAATGTGTTAAAACTGCTATGCTAAAATGCTAAACATTGATGTTGGTGGGTGATACAACCAAAATCTGGTATCACAATATAGTTATTTTTGCTGGCAATATGGTTTTTACATTTGCCAATTTTGATGTCCCCACAACAACTTATACTAGCTATAAATCATATAAATAAAAAATTCTCAAGCTTACTGAATACAAGATAACAAATCAGTGTCATGCAAAGATTCAATTTAAATAAACTGTGCTAAATAAAATTTTAAAATAACACTGCAAAGTCTTCACTGTATGAATTAAATACACAGTTGTTGATATTAAAGCTACTAAAAGGGTTTTCAGTCAAGAACAGTGAGCTGTTTGATTTACATTAATGTCACAGATAGTTGTAGGTATATTATGCTGCTGTCACTTTAAGACCTAATGCACATATGCAATGTACTGAATTATTTCTGATTTTCTCAACTGGTTACATTCACTTAAGACATAACAAACTGTTTTTACCTAATTACTCACCAAGACCATATTCTGGTTTTTTTTTTTTTTACCCATTTACATGCAGAGTAAAAACATGGGAAATATCATGGCAATGGATTAACAATTTGTTCCCATGATTTATTAATGCATTCCTTTGCAAGGCAATCTGACTGATTGTGTTAATGTTGTCAAGAAAAAAAAAGAAAAAGATTCATGGCAAGCAAATCGTGGAGAAAAAACAAAGTACTACAATGTATTCGTTATGCAGATGTCACACATGCAATAAATCAGCACCAAAACTCTTCTTTGCACATGCATACAAGGGTGATGCATAAAGGGTGAATACTGTAACCTGTTTATATGGCCGGCAAAATACATTTGCACTGCTAATGCATGTGAAATCTTCCCTTGTGAAAATAAATACATTTCATATACTTTAGAAATAGTTTTTGTGAACTGAATGTGAGATTTTTGGATGTTAAAAATGTATTATAGTTAAAATGTATATTAAATGCAGCTAGTTGAACTTAAGAGTACTATTTTTGAACCATTTAAGTAGGACTTAAGTACATCTTTATATGTAATTTCATAATTGCTTCTATTGTCTTTGAAATATGATTAAAGTGTATTGCTGAATGCACTGACAAGCATACCATTTATGGTAAACATAAAATATATTTTTAATGTCATTTGTACTGAAACTTGTATGTCATGTATTTAAATATATTTGTAAATACACATTAATGATGTTGCACACAGGTCATTTAAATGATATACTTGTATTATGTAAATGTATTATCACTACAGTTATAAAATAATGAAGTTTCAGTTAAATTATATGAAAGTACATCTTCTTGAGTATGTTAGTAAACACATAAAAATAAATGTACTTTTAAAATCAACAAAAAATCTTTTAAACATAATGATTTAAATAGATTTTTTATTTATTAATTTGACATTATTACAATGTGCACTTTTTTAATGTCTACTTAAAGGGATAGTTAATGAAAATTATGCCATTGATGACTCACCCTCATGTCATTCCAAACCTGTGAGACCTCCGTTCATCTTTGGAACAGAGTTTAAGATATTTAAGATTTAGTTCGAGAGCTTTCTTTCCCTCCATTGAAAGTGTATGTACGGTATACTGTCCCTGTCCAGAAAGGTAATAAAAACATCATCAAAGTAGTCCATGTGACATCAGAGGGTCAGTTAGAATTTCTTGAAGCATTGAAAATACATTTTGGTCAAAAAATTGCAAAAACTACGACTTTATTGGGCATGGTCTTCTCTTCCGGGTCTGTTGTGAGCGCGTTCACAGCAGTGTAGTGATATCTGGTTCGCGAAAGAATCACTCGATGTAACCGGATCTTCTTGAACCAGTTTACCAAATCGAACTGAATCGTTTGAAACGGTTTGCGTCTCCAATAAGCATTAATGCACAAATGACTTAAGCTTTTAACTTTTTTAACGTGGCTGACACTCCCTCTGAGTCAAAATAAACCAATATCCCGGAGTAATGCATGCACTCAAACAGTACACTGACTGAACTGCTGTGAAGAGAGAACTGAAGATGAACACCGAGCCGAACCAGATAATGAGCGAAAGATTGACTCGTTCTCGAGTCAAGAACCGGTTGTATCGGTTTTCGGATCACCAGTAGTGATGGGAAGTTCGGTTCTTTTCGGCAAACCGGTTCTTTCAGACAATTCGATTCAATAAACCGGTTGAAAAAAAAAAGGTTCACCAGTTCTTTTGCGCTCAACGTAATGGCGTCATTTGCGATGATTGCCCTTGATTCCAGCCTTCGGTTTACCCGCGCTCATAACATTAGCACAGAATCAGTTCAGAATCAATCACCAAAAGAATCAGTTCGGTTCAGACGCTCTGTGTGTCAGTCTGCTTCACGCTGAATCACGCATGCGCAGTATCATCAGCTCCTCGTTCTTGAATCGGACACGTCTGACAGAAACGGTTCTTGACTCGAGAACGAGTCAATCTTTTGTTCGTTATCTGGCTCTGCTCGGTGTTCATCTTCAGTTCTCTCTTCACAGCAGTTCAGTCAGTGTACTGTTTGAGTAAATGAATTACTCCGGGATATTGGTTTGTTTTAACTCAGAGGGAGTGTCTGCAACGATAAAAAAGTTAACAGCTTAAGTCATTTGTGCATGAATGCTTATTGGAGACGCAAACCATTTCAAACGATTCAGTTCGATTTGGTGAACTGGTTCAACCGGTTCACTAAGAAGAACTGGTTAAATCGAATGACAATGCTGAATAAAGTCATAGTTTTTGTTATTTTTTGACCAAAATGTATTTTCGATGCTTCAACAAATTCTAACTGAATCTCTGATGTCACATGGACTACTCTGAAGATGTTTTTATTACCTTTCTGGACAGGGACAGTATACCGTACATACACTTTCAATGGAGGGACAGTAAGCTCTCGAACTAAATCTAAAATATCTTAAACTGTGTTCCGAAGATGAACGGAGTCATTAATGACATAATTTTCATTTTTGGGTAAACTATCCCTTTAAGGCCCACCTTCTGGAATACGAGATGTGCTGTGATTGGTTAGCTGGGCCAGTGTGTGCTGTGATTGACAGCACTCGGTGCCTGGTTGGGAATTGCCCTGTCTCTTACCAAAGCTACCTGCTTCGAGCTTCAGTTTAAATATTGTGTTAAAAAATATAATAATTTTGAGCGCGATTTAAACGCGGGTCTCTCCGACATAATGATAACACTTGTTGTCTTCTCTAGTGCAGCTCCACCAGGTCTCATCCCATTCGTTGATCTTTGTGATATCACAAATCCCTGAAAATATGCGTTGTAGTCCAAACGTGTTGTTTCTTTGTAGTTTTTAAGTTTAAGTTTAGTTTATTTAAGGGATTTATGTTAGATAAAATATCTCTTTTTGAATTGGACTTTGAGCTTTATGATACAGATATTGTTATGTGCAAAAAAAAAAACATTACAGACTAACTAAAGTTGAAAAAGTGAAAAAGCATAATAGCACCCCTTTAAGTTTTTCTCTCCTTGTGTGATCATAAGGAGGAACCTCGGTTTGGACCTTGATGATGTCTCCACTTGCCAAGGGACTCTTTCATCGCGCAATTGACATGAGCGGCTCGTATGTGTATAATGCTTCCCTGGAGTCAGCAGAAAAAGACAACTTAGAATTCCTGAAGAGAACTGGCTGCAAGAACGCCATCTGCCTGAGAGAACTACATATCGCTCAAGTCCTTCAGGTGAGAAATGAATGGCTGAGTTTGTAACCTTCCAGAGCAGGGCAGCAGCAGAGTCATGGCTGACTAACAACAGCCTCAACCTATCGGCCCCTGTGTTCGTAAACTCTCTTTGATAAATCATCAAACCTCGACCGCCTGCCAGATCTCAGTGAACGCTCATGAAATCCCAATGAAAATCTGCCAATGAGGTTTAATTTCTCTAAATGGTAGTAATATATCAGAAATGGGTCTGTGGTTGAATTAATGTCAGTGATTTGTATCTGACTCAGGCAATCCCGTGGCAGCAGTACCCATCATGGGCAGCCGATGAATTAGCCGATCTTCCAGTCAAAGGTGTTTTTCTTGGCCCGGTAGCAGTAGTTGACAACTATGTACTCAAAGCTCCTCCGTTTGAATCCTGGGAGAAGGGTGGAGCCGGAGCCTATAATGACGTACCATTTGTGGTTGGAACAACTGAACAGGAGACTGATTTTAGGTAACCAGCTTTGTTCGGTTTTCAGTTATTAGTTTTAAAATGAAAAAACTGTCAGGATTGTTCACCATTTAGAATTGAATTGAGAAAAGCTTTAAAGTTCATGAATTTTAGTTGAGTTTGCAAGGAGGATGCAGATTTGTAATTTGGATTTTCATTCAACAAATGAAGAAATAGACTCTTTTTTTTAATATTATCTTATAAAACATTTGGATTATTTCTAGAACCATCTTCTTCTTCTTCTGAGACCAATTTTTTGAATTTATCTCCTCCTAGACTTTTAAAGCTACAGCCACCAAACTTGGGTCAGATCTTCAGACTGGTCTGACTCGGGTTGCTATATCTTTTCTAACTGATCCAGTTTACGGTTTATGTAAACCCGACTATCAAACCACCTAAAATCCCATAGACTTTCATTGAGGGGGTGAAAACTTTTATACAGTAAGACTTATGGTGTGATGTAAGCTGTCTACTGATATAGCAAAGCTTAACTTATGAAAAAACAACTAAAACCATTGTCTGCCAAGTCTCCCAAGCTAGTTTTAAAGTGGTTTTGGCCACTTTTTTAGCATGCCAGTCTGGTCTTAGCTGTTTTTTTAGCTGTTTTTTTTTTTTACTGAATCAACTGGTTTTAGCTGGATTCGCATAGAAATATGCTAACAACATGCTGGTAACTTGTTAATCATGCTAGAAACATGTTAACAAAATGCTAGTAACTAGTTAATCATGCTAACAACATGCTAGTAACATGTTAATCATGCTATAAACATGCTAGCATCATTCTAGAATTCTGTAAATAATTATACTATAATTTATTAATCTTGTTAACAACATGCTATTAACTTGCTAAACATGCTAACAAAATGTTAGTAACTTGTTAATCATGCTAGAATAATGCTAGCAACATGCTAATCATTCTAGAAACATGCTAGTACTGCTATTCATGCTAGAAACATGCTAACACCACGTTAGTAACCTGCTAATTAAATTCTAACAACTTATTAAACATGTTAGAAACATTTTAGAAACATGCTAGCATCATGCTTGTAACATGTTAATCATGCAAGAATCATGCTAATCATGCTAGAATCATGTTAGCAACATTATTAATTTGTTAATCTTGTTAACAAAATGTTAGTAACTTGCTAATTATGTTAGCAACATGCTAGTGACTTGCTAATCACTTTAGAATAATGTTAACAACATGCTAATGACTTGCTAATCATGCTAGAAACAAGTTATCACCATGCTAGTAACATGCTAATCATGTTAGAAATATGTTAGAAATTTGTTAAATGTGCTAGAAACAAGCTGACACCATGCTAGTAACATGCTAATCATGTTAGAAATATGTAAAAAAAATTGTTAAATGTGCTAGAAACAAGCTGACACCATGCTAGTAACATGCTAATCATGCTATAATAATGCTAGCAACATGTTAGTAACTTGCCAATTATGATAACAACATGCTAGTAACATGCTAGTAACATGCTAACCATGTTAGAAACATGCTAGTAACATCCTAATCGTGCTAGAAACATATATATATATATATATATATATATATATATATATATATATATATATAATGTATATTATGTACATAATACATATTATAATCAAATAATAAATAATATTTTATTTATATACTGAGTGCATGAGGAGCCACATACTTTTTTTAAATTATTTTATTTGGTGGAGTATACAGGTGTAAATATTCACTTTTACTTCACGCAATGAAACGTGATTTTATTATCGGAATTTTGACTTTATTTCTAAAATATTATGACACTAATCTTATTTATTTTTTCTTTTCTTTGAGAAGGATAAACTGATCAAAAATGCTCAACTCACCGTCTTGCGCTGGCCGCTTTGTAGGCTATTTAAAAAACAAACAAACTTGAATTTAACAAACACAAAATGTTCTAATCATATTTCTGAATTAAATGAATAAAGAATCTAAACGAACTATGACCATTATGCCATTAATAACCAAAACTAAACTATTATAATGGCTGTGACAGCAGAGCGGCTGGACTAACAGATTGCGCTCCCGTCTTCTTCCCGAGCATGTGGACATGCTCATTTTTCTGAATAAAAATATGAAATAGGTTATTGTTACAGACATTAAAATTCCTGTTCACGTAAGTGCCGTCATTCAGACGCATACTGTGTTTTAAGCCTATATTCATGGCTGAATTAATCTGTTCTAATCTTAATTAATCTGTTGACTTTTTTTTAATGCTATTAATGTTCAAACTCATTTTTAAAATACAAATGTCATAGGCTCCTACAGCCTTGTGAGCAGTTGATAATCGACAGACTGTTATGTTAATAAGTGCCATCATTCGGTTATGATATATTAGTATGTTTCAGCAATCATACAGCCATCAATTGGCTTGGGTTAGAATAGACCTTTCTCTAATATATTAAACAGTTTGTTATCATACAGATTGAAAGCCTGAATAGTCTCTTTCCCTCTCTCTCTTTTTATGGGTGTGTGTTCATGCTTGCATGAGTGCGTGGGTGCATGTGTGGGAGGGGTGCGATTCTCGACTACTAATCGAATAATACCCAGCGATTATCAACTATTACTTTTGCTTAAAATGCACATCTCTATTACATATACGTATGCGTATACTATGTTGCCATTTTTAATGTTTTGTCACAAAATTTTTATTAGACTAATGAAATTCCTTCAAATCAATTCAGTTAATTCCCTCTTCCTGTCTTTAATACTTAAATTCAGATTTTCACATCCTGTGGAGTGCGGCCAATTCACTGCATTCTGATTTTGTCTGTTTACTTTAGTCCTCCATATGAAAACATCTCAACATGGACTTGGGGAGACTATCGGTGGATTGTGACAAGTAAGTCATAACAGACACTAGTCAAATGAGTTTAGAAAAGGTACAGGTGACAAGGGAGCTTCAGTAGAGCAACAGTGAACTGCGCTCATGAGATGTTGTCAGGACATATGTCAGTAAAAATGAATTTTCCTGTCCTGTCAAGTATGACTCATATAACAGTATGTCATAGTGATGTTGTCAAGTCTTATATGAAGTTTCCAATAAGGTGATTAAAGCTGCCTTAAAAATGTGCATGCAAATATCTGTTATATGAGTCAGAATTAAGAACTTGTCTCTGAAATGCAGTGGTTTTCAAAAATGTGCTGCAGCCCTCTGGAGTCGATTAACGCGGATACGCGTTTTGAGTCATTTTCTCCTGATAACCCCGAAGAGAACTTAAATTACACTTTCAGTTTTAATCGTACAGATAAGAGCAATACATCAATCGAATCTGTAAAGGGTCTACTTTTTTTTGGATACAGACATAATAACAACAAAACTTTGTGCACTTATAAAATAAAGATAACAAACAAGGTGTGCTGTCTGCAGCCTTTGTCTGCGCTGATCTTCATTTACAAACGCGTCGTTAAAATGAACTGTAACTCCGTGAATACTCAACGAAGAGACATGAGAGAGATATCTATAGAAAGCTTGACATGTCTACTTTTAAACTAAACAAGTGCCGCCTAAAACAGATATTCTGTAATAAAGTAATCCATATGAAAACAACGCGATGTCTGTTTTTCATGTCTCCCTTCATTATATCTAATGTGACCACGCCCCCGCGCTGCACGCGCTATTCAGATTCAAACTGAAGCGCGTGGCTTGAATACGCCCATAACAGAAGAAAAAGCAGCCAGACTGTTCTTCAAGTTTTTATTTTACTGTTTGCTTCGCGATGAGAGGAATAAGACATAATTCACCCCAAAAAGATGTGATATGGTTGAGGATTTGAGAAATGGATTACCTCAGAAAAAAAGAATGAAGCACTTCATTCAGCAGAGATCATAAACATGAGTAGGTCTCTTTTTATTTATTTATATACTTGTACTAGTTTTCACATAACGTGTAAACATTTTACTAGTTAGACTTTTTCCAAAGACTTTTTCCAAACTATAATTTCTGACTAAATATATAATCAAGTTTAACATTATGAAGTTTCAATAACAATATACAATACTATACCATTCAAAAGCTTGATGTAAATAATATAAATGTAACAAATAAATAACTGTAACAAATGTAAAAACAATGCTGTTCTTTCAATGTATTCCCCCTAAAAAACCTAAAAAATATTCTCAGTTCTTTTCAACATTAATAATAATAATAATAATAATGAAAATAATAACAACAATAAATGTTTTTTTTTTGTAGAAAATAAGATTGTTTAAAGGATTTCTGAAGGATTGTGTGACTGGAGTAATGATGCAAAAAAATTAGTTTGAAAGTCAGATTTGATTGTTCCTAATAAACTGTTTAACTGCTCCCCCAAGTGGATATTAAATTATGTTGTGGGATAATTAAATATATTCTAAATAAACTACAAACATAAAATTATATAGATTTATTTTGTTCTCACATTCTCTCTTGTAACTCTTCCCTCTCAGTGGCACAGATGACTGAGAGGCTCATTATGCAGCTCATTATGCGGCCCTTTGTCTTCTCAGGTGTAAATCACAATTATATTCATGATAGTTGACGCCTACTCGCATATGACTTTTACCAACAAAAAGTGTCTTAGAAAATTTAAATCAATATATTGTTTTCTGTGAGTGAGTAAACAAGATGATTTTCACATCATTTAGAAAGAAAAATTCTAGGCGACAAGCTCCAGTTCTCAAAAATCCCGGGAACCAATGTTCTTTATGTGTTTTTTTGCCTTATTCATGTGTTTTAACATTTTTAGTTTTTCACTAACCACGCATAACTTTTTTTTTCTCAAAAATACAATCATGTACATGCATGCATTTCACATATTATTATAGCCCAGTTTGTGCTGATTACAGTGAGATTAGACTTTACCCATTTAGACATTTATAAGAAACTGAAAAAAGCACAAATGTCAGGGCATGACAAAACTTCTCCAGGCCCCAAAAATACCCTTAGACTCCAGAGGGTTAACAGACCCGATTCAACCCATCAGCTCATTAGTAGAGACTTTAAGACCTGAAGAGGGTCAGAAAAGGTAAAGAGAGAAAATTCAATGCATAGCAGATCTGCGTCATGTTCAGCAGCGGCAGCTCTTAAAGTAATAGCAGCCAAAATAACCTAATAATTAGCTGCTTTGATGTCTGTTCATCAAAGAACAAAAGAAAAAAAGAGGAAATCAATTACTTTTGTAGCTTTAAGCATTAATCTATATTTAATTTAGAATTTGGTGTTAAATTTCCTACTTGCTGAAGGGCACATGTAGCTAAATATGACATTTAATGGGTTTATGTGAAGATTGTTTTAAAGGGTTAGTTCACCCAAAAATCAAAATTATGTTATTAATGACTCACCCTCATGTCGTTCCAAACCCTTGAGACCTCCGTTCATCTTCGGAACACAGTTTAAGATATTTTAGATTTAGTTCGAGAGCTTTCTTTCCCTCCATTGAAAGTGTATGTACGGTATACTGTCCCTGTCCAGAAATGTAATAAAAACATCATCAAAGTAGTCCATGTGACATCAGAGGGTCAGTTAAAATTTGTTGAAGCATCGAAAATACATTTTGGTCAAAAAATATAAAAAACTATGACTTTATTCAGCATTGTCTTCTCTTCCGTTTCTGTTGTAAGACAGTTCAAAACAAAGCAGTTTGTGATATCCGGTTCACGAACGAATCACTCGATGTAACCGGATCTTTTTGAACCAGTTCACCAAATCGAACTGAATCATTTGAAACGGTTCACATCTCCAATAAGCATTAATCCACAAATGACTTAGGCTTTTAACTTTTTTAATGTGGCTGACACTCCCTCTGAGTTAAAACAAACCAATATCCCGGAGTAATTCATTTACTCAAACAGTACACTGACTGAACTGCTGTGAAGAGAGAACTGAAGATGAACACCGAGCCGAGCCAGATAACTAACAAAAGATTGACTCGTTCACGAGTTTCAAAGGAGGGACTGAGAGCTCTCGAACTAAATCTAAAATATCTTAAACTGTGTTCCAAAGATGAACAGAGGCCTTACGGGATTTTTGGGTGAACTAACCTTTTAAGTTCACTTAAATTAGAGGTTGTTATTTTATTTTAGTTAAGTCTAATAAATGTTCAAATTGATAGCTCTCAATTATACTGAAATGTTGAATGGTTAAAAAAGTAAAACTGTTAAAAAAAGGAAAATTGGTTAAGGAAAAAAAATTCATAGAGAAATTGGTATTAAGATTGGTATTAGTGAAGTCTACATGTTTTTTCTCTGTGTTGATTGTTCACTCAGATAAACTGACTCCTTTCGGAGAGGCCCTGACCAATCAGGCACTGGGGCTGTACAATAGCTCAGCTCCATGTCCAACCTCTGACCGATGTCCAGAGAGACTCTTCACCACCATGGTCTCTGACATGAGGGCCACCTGCCCCAGGAACGACATGGCTAAGAGAGCTGCAGGTTCAAATGAATTTTTCATTGCACAGTTCACAATTAAAAAGGAATTGAGCTTTATCAGTACTCTGAATATCTTAGCTTTTGTGAGTGTCTATAAATATTTCAGTGAGTGGCTGTATAATAAGCAGGATAATGAACAGTGAGCTGGTTTTGCTATTGAGTGTACATTATGCTTACGTTTGTGATCCATGCTCAGTTTAAACCTCAATCATGTATTTCAGGAGCCTTAAAGAGTCCAGTGTACCGTTATCTGGTGACTTACACTCCATCAAAACAGGCAAACGCCTCCAGCTTTCTTCCCTTCCCCAGTCGCTTTGCCTTTCATCTTCTAGACAGCCTGGCCTTCTTCGGGGGTCTTGAAATGGTGCTGGGGACCCTGTCACCGGCTGATATCAGCTTCCAGGAAATGATCACCAAGTATTTTGTACATTTTGCCAAAGAGGGTAAGTTTAATGTGAGAGTTCCCATACTAATAATAAAACAATTTAAATCAATAGCAAATGCTTGACCCTGTTTTTTAAGGTTTAATGTTTTGAGTTCATTTGCTACTATACAAAAGTTTGTAGTTGCTGAATGAAAACTAATCTTTTATTCAACAAGCAAGCATTACATTGATCAAATGTGTCAGCAAAACATTTGCAATATAACAAAATAATACTATAAAAAAAATGAAGCAGCACAACTGTTTTCAACATTGAAAATAATAATAATAATAAATGTTTCTTGAGCAGCAAATCAACATATTAGAATGATTTCTGAAGATCATGTGACACTGAAGACTGGAGGAATGATGCTGAAAATACAGCTGCGCTTCACATTTTACAATATATTGTCATAGAAAACAGTTATCTTAATATTATTTCACAGTATTATTGTATTTACTGTATTTTTGATCAAATAACTATGCAACTATGATGAGCATAATTATTATTAAGAATCTATTATTATTATTATTAAGAGTTGTTGTGCATCTATTATTCAACATTGTTTTCATCAATGAAAATAAAAACAAATCTTAATTTTTTCCCATTAAAGAACATTTTTTTACTAAACCAATATAAACATTTTAAGAAAAACCTCCCATAAACTCTTTTTGATGAAACCTTTTTGTTAAGCCACAATCTGTAAGAAATCCAGTATGCTTATTATACTTTTATTATAATGATTTGTAGTTAAATGATTTATGTCATACACTTGATTCTGATTAATTGGTAGTTTGCAGTGCATCATGGGATGTGTAGTTTCTTTCTGTTAGATCCCACCAACACATCAGGATGCCACTGCCAAGACCAGAAAAGTTGGATCAGATCCCACCAGAAGATTTTGTCTGCTATCATGAACTAGTTTTCTGATATTGGATAAATCAGTTAACACTGCATTTTGTCTGATATCCAAATCAGTCATCAGCTAACTCTTCTAACACCCACAATTATTATTATTATTCAAATGTTGATATTATTCATCACCAAAGTTCATATGAACTAAAACTAAAGTAAATGTTAACTCAAATTAAGTATATATATTTTTTATTATTATTATTTCAGGTAGTTGCCAAGACAATATTTCCTGTAGTTTAAGCTGAAATACCAAAATAAGAAACTAATAAAAAGTACTTCTGGAACCTAAGCTGGTTGAAATCATATGTGATCACTGTGATTAAATCTCGCCCATAACTTTCCAAAACTCTTGCTAACCTCACAGGTAGGATGCCCGAGGAGTGGCCGGAGTTCCCCTCACACGTCGCCCTGCTGAACAAGAACATTTCCTTCGTAACAAGCTACTCTCGCGAGAGGTGTGACCTCTGGGAAAAGAATGGCTTCTACTCGTACGCCTGGATCAACTGAGCCACATCACTGGTTACATCAATTCATCCACTGCATTTTCATCTGACAGCGTGACACCAGCCAAGCTTTACTGCGTGATTATTCAGCACTGAAATATCTGAGAAGACTTTGCAGAGTATAGAATGTATTTTGCACAGTTGTTTGCACCTACAGAAAAATAGGTCAGTTTCTATAGGAAAGGAAATCACAGAGATCCCTTGTGTCTCAATAGTTTCTCCTAGACCGCAAACAGAGACTCTGATCCATCTAATGTTGAAAGTCTATAAAGTTACATATCTATTTTTTTCCAAGATCAAATTATCAGAGCTATTTTGTAGCTCATTTTTCTTGGGATAAACATCCGAGACAAACTGAAAGCGGATAAAGGGATTCTTCACCAAAATGTGTTTTGTCCATATATCTATTATTCAGGATTTTTCTTGTTTGTTTGTAACACTAATCGGCTCCATTTACCGAATATAGCCAGTCTGCTGTTTCTAAACCTGTAATTCTTTGATTGTGTGACTAAGTAAATCTAAAGCTTTGACATGGAGGGGAAGCCAGGGATACAAAGGGATAATGCGACTCTCTTATCACCCACTTTTAATTTAACTGCTGTGCAAAAAAGACTGAAGGAGGATTTACGCTTACATTGATCTTTTGTTTGTATGTAGATGCATTAACAGAAGGTGACATTTATGTGTGTTTTTGTACCTGTGATCAAAGGGTCTTTTAGCACTCCTGAGCAGACTTAAGAGTCAGGAACATCGTTAAGTCTTGAGCACTATCACATACAATCTGAACCGGGAACTGTTGTGTTTTTATAACAGCCCCATTTCTCTGGCACGGCTGAATGAATGCAGAGGTCGGAGGTCGTTCCGCTCCTGTGCAACAGGACGAAAGACATCCATTGAAAAAGAGCACAAGAAAGCCCTGACCCACATACAGACTCCTTTTTAACCCTGTAAAGCCTGACATATTAAATAAGTGCAAAAATATGATTTTTTTTTTTTGGAAGTTTATTTAATGTTTAGACAATCTGAACATTTTGAACAAATACATGATACATGAAAATATTTAGCTCATACTCCAAAAAGAAACACCTGTTTTATTCAGAGACTCAAACTGATCAATTTAGAGGCAATTATGACACAGAAGCTTTACAAGGTTAACGTCGGCGAGGCCAATCCTCTACTCATTTTATTTTTTATTAAGGTTAAACTGTAAACACGCACTTTGTGTGCATTAATTATTCCATTACCACTCTTGTTCATTTTGCACTTTATCTATAATCCTTGTCATAAAATGATTGTTGGGTTTATTGAATTAAAGTCTTAAACAGCTGTTGTGGGGGATTTCAATCTTTATTCTCACAAATCTCAATAGATTCTTCTCAACAGGCTACATTAAATAGCTTTTATTTCAGACTGCAGTTGGATTGTAGTTCTTTATTTTCAAATTTAGCACTGGGATACAAACGGACAGGCAGACAAATACCATTCCCCAGCTCCCGGTCTGGCATTAACCCAAAAGAAAAGGAAAGAAAAGCTTTAATGCATGTACTAGAGAACAGAACTGCACATGCACATAACCAGAAAACAGACAACAGTGGGTCAATTTTAAATCGACTATTTTGACAGCTGTCAATCACCTAAACTGAGGGCGTCTTATTAAATTGTCGTTGATTATATCACGTCACTGTTAACCTCCTCAGTCCGCTTGGTTTCTTGAGCATTTTCTCTGTGAAAACGAGTGAATGCTGGATATCAGATCCAGCACCAGTGTCTTCGGCTTATGCTTGCATGCAAAACAAACACGGTTCAGTTTAAAATCATCGGTCCTCCTAACAACTCAAAGTCCCAGGAATCAATCACTCACACATCCACAAAAAGCCTCAAGAACTCGTCCTTGACATGCCAGAATATATTGCACAATATATAACGGTTATTTTATCACTTAAACTTTGTCAGCTTAACTAATAATGTCAAATGCATCAAAATCGAATAGACTGCATTTAGGAAATGGGCTCAAAATATTCAAAATGTATAAATACACAATATGGGGTTCCCTTTCCTTGTTTACTGAATGCACTGATGTCTTCGGATACCGTTAAAATAAAAAAAGAAAGCCATAAGAACATACTAGCACTCCAATTATGCATTTAATTCCAGACAAAATACTTTTCAAAACCATACTTATTTGAAATCAAAGACCAGTACATGGCAGAGAAAACAGGACTGTTGGTTCAAACAGAAAGCACTGTGATTCTGAAGACAAACTTTACACTCTTTCCAGTGCTTCAAATAGAAATTAAAATACTGTCAGCAAGAGTGTCTACAGTGGTCTGGGGAGAGACTGGAAGCTCCCGGGTCTTGGTCTTTCTCTCTCTCTCTCTCGCTCAGATGTGGGTTCATGTATGAAAGACACACCAGAGCCAATCAATGATGTGCATCCTGTTTAATACAACTTCCGTTTCAATCTAATGCAGTCCTTTCAGTAAGATCCATAGCGATCCTGAACACACACGATCAGATGGAGTTAATACAGCTGATGTGGAAGTGTGTATTTGTGTGTGTGTGTGTGTGTGAGAGAATAGACTGAAATGTGTGTGTTCACCTGAATGGTATTCATAACTCCGTTAGCCAGCACTGCCATCTTCCCTGCGACAGTCTTCACACCTTGCTTGAACTGAGCGATGTCCGGACCGGAGGGAAGCACGTTGTCAAATCCTGATGAGCCTACAGAGATGTACACGAATGAAACCGAGAGGGTTCCACAGTCTTCTTATATAATACATCAACAGATCGAAGACTTTTGTCCATTTTATAATCTAATTATAAACAATATTGCTGAAGACAGAAGTGTTTACCAGAGGAATGGACACTGCCATCTCCAAACAGATCAGCGGAGCTGATGGAGGTGCTTCCAGACATGCCTTCTAGACGAGTCTTTGCTTCATACTAGGGAGGAAAAATTACAAAATTAACTATTTACATAAAACTGTAAATGAATATTTAAGATTTAAAAATACTAATATATATATATAAAAAACAAGACAAATGTATACATTTAAATGATTACAAATTTGTGGACATTTTTGTAGAAACCATGTTACACTACCATTCAAATGTTTGGGGAAAGATTTTATAAATTTTATTCATCAAGGACAAATTAAATTGATCAAAAGTGATAAAGACATTCATAAATTCTGAAATTATGTACTTTGGAACCTTCTATTCATCTAAGAAGGCTGAAAAAAAAGTTTTTTGTTCATCTTGAAGTATTACACAAACTACTAATCCACAAAAATACTAATCACCTAAAACTTGCAGTATATTATCTTATTTAAAAAAATGACCATTTATAATATAAAAGATGTATTTAATCCATATATTACAAATAATTGTTAAACAATATAAATATTTTAGTAATGTACTACAAAATATTTTATATAATGTATTAAACATTATGTAAAATACGTATGTGTGTGTATAAACAAAAAGGTAAAATTTTATACAATTCAAATATACTAAAATGCATCTATATTAAAATGTTCTAAATTGAAATTATGTATATGTATCACTATATTAACAAAACACATAAAAGTATATTATATATATATATATGTGTGTGTGTGTGTGTGTGTGTTTGTGCGTGCATTTGTACATCTTTTACAATATATAATTACAGATTAAATATAAAAAAAAAAAATTTAAGTTACTAAAATTGAAAAATTAGTGTCAAAACCACGTCAGAGACTCAGAACTCAAGCTGTAATGGGCTCACTGTACCTCTGGGTTGCTCTCACGGCCGAAGAACATGTCAGACGAGATTGCTTTAGCATTGGCAAACTTCTGTCGTGCTTCGCTGGACTCTGTGACAGGCACAGACGCCTCAGGTTTCCGTCGGCTGGGCAGCCTGAAACACATCGTGTCAACAGTCATAAAACAGCCACAAATCAAATTACCCTCTACTGGATCAGGAGGTTATTCAACAGACCTTTCTCCGATTGGCTGGATGCTAGAGATGGTGACCTCACTGTCTTTAGGCTCCTCCTTCTCCAGAGCCCAGGAAGAGAATGATGATCCTCCATCATTGTCCCATCGTGAACCAAAGCTGTCTCCTGAAGTGAAGGGGTTGTCCTTGTACCTGAGATCACAATGATTGATACAAATGACACATGCATACACTCACATTCACAAATGCTGTCTGTCACAAACATACTTGGGCGGTCCAGAGGTGAACCCGGGCTCATCAAACATGTCCAGCTTAGAGCGAGAAGAGGATTTGACTCCGACCGGGGTCTCCTGCTCGATCACCTGCATCTCCGCCATCACGGAATGAGACACGGCACTGCAGATGATCAAAGTCACATCATATCAGCCATTAAGCCGAACGTACAATAAAATGAACAAACAGACACATCGCTCAGCATCCTGGGCTATTCATCTGCTGCAGACAGTGATGTCATGCTGGAGGGGAGTGATGTGATTAATGTGACAGTGGTTAAATCGAGGCTGTCGCCGTGTCTTTACCTCCTGTTGCCGAATCCCATGCCCAGCCTCTCCGCCTGTTCCTTCTTCTTGCCCTCAAGGTTCTTCAGTTTCTTCTCCTCCATCTTCCGGTCAATCTCCAGCTCTTTGTAGGCCAGTCGCATCGAGGCCACTCTGTGAGAAAAGAGGGAATGCTGAGGCTATAGCTCTGAGTGCACGGTTAGAGGAGTCATCGTCTTACTCAGACATACACTTTACCATTCAATAGACTCTAATCAAAATCTTTTAACAAAAAATAATCTGTTTCACAGCATCTGCACATGTCCAAGAAATGTTGAATTTGTGGCATCTGGAGACTCACATGGACTCTTCGGCTTGTTTTTTGGTCTCAGTGGTCTGTTCCTCTCTCATTTTCTCGGCCACCTGGGCTTGTTTTTCCACCTCAGTGAAGCTCTTGCTGCTCACCTTCTGGGCACCAAGACCCTTTTTAGCGCCAAGCTGAAATTAAAAAATGGTAACAGTGTAAAGACATTTATTTATTACATTCTGAAAAAAGTAGCACCTGTAAACATAACCATGAATTTTGAGGTTAAACTACAATATATGCTTCTATAGATGGTTTAGAATTCATGTATATTTATTCATAAAAGTACAAAACACATACTGAACATATTTTGTTCCATCCATATATATATAAATTAGTGTCAAAATTAATGTGTTAAATGCAGGGTATTCTTTTTTTCTAGGGTTGGCCACTCCACTCACAACTGCTGCTTCTGTCTCTTTTCTTTTCCTTGACAAGAATTGAGTTTATTTAGACGCAAAATGTATTTATGACCACATAAAATGGGAGACTTTTCAAATGTGGACTCCAACGTCGCCTCAGTGCCAGGCGTTAGTCAAAAGAGTTCAGAAAAGGTACAGGTGATGAGGGAGCTTCAGTAGAACAACAGCGTTGTCAGGACATGTCAGTAAAAATGAATTTTCCTGTCCTGTCAACTCTTATACTGTGCTTGTAGAACCTGCTCTTCAATTGCACCCACAAATGCGGCACCTCGTGCTATAACCTGTATCACAAGCGCAAAAGAAACTATGAGCATGCACTTCTTTTGACGAAGTGATGTCATCAGGTAAGTCATGAAGTTAACAAAAAGATGATTAAAGCTGCCCTGCCTTAAAACTGTTCATGCAAGTATTTGTTAAATGCAGTGGTTTTCAAAACATCTAACAGACCCGATTCAACCCATCAGCTCATTAGTAGAGACTTTAAGACCTGAAGAGGGTCAGAAAAGGAAAAGAGAGAAATTTCAATGCATAGCAGATCTGCGTCATGTTCAGCAGCGGCAGCTCTTAAAGTAATAGCAGCCAAAATAACCTAATAATTAGCTGCTTTGATGTCTGTTCATCAAAGAACAAAAAAAAAAACAAGAGCAAATCGATGACTTTTGTATCTTAAAGGGTTCATCTTTATTTAAATTAGAATAGTGTTTGATAATTTAATTCAAGTTCTATATAATTCCTACTTGCTGAAGGGCTCATGTAGATAAATATGACATTATAATGGGTTTATGTGAAGATGGTTTTAAGTTCACTTAAATTAGAAGTTGTTATTTTTAAAAGTCTAATAAATGTTCAAATTGATAGCTCTCAATCATACTGTAATCTTGAATGACTAGTCAATGGGTAATGTTAGGAGGAAAAAAATTCATAGAGACATCAGTAGTATCGGTATCAGTGATACTCGCCTTCAGTCATAAAAAAGATGAACAACGCTTGATTGTGCCATCCCAAAGAAACACAAAGTCACTTTCACGGACTTTTATATTAGATGTTCCCTCCAGGTGGAATGACCTCCCAACTCAATCCGAGCAGCTGAGTCCTTAGCCATCTTCAAGAATCGGCTTAAAACACATCTCTTCCATCTTTATTTGACCCTCTAACTTTAACACTCACTATTCTAATTCTTTAAGACCTCTAACACTATCTTGCTCTATTTTTTTCTATTCTATCTGTTTTCTTTTTATTTATTATATTACTTAAAAGCCCTTGCTACGTGTATTGTGTTAAGCTAAATGAGACTTGTTATAGCACTTATATATCATTGCTGTTGTTTTTGATTAATTTTATAAAAGCAAAAAGTACTTAATATTTAGTGTAATTTAATACATTTTAATTTAAATATCTCAGTACCATAATATTACAATAAACATCCTTCTCATGAATGAGAAGAGAATTGTGTTTTTACAGTTGCAATTATAGTGCATATAAATACAGTAACATTTTTATTACAATACATTTAGTTTAATCATTGGAGTACCATAATATTAAAAGTCATTCTCATGAATGAGAACTAGAGAATTATGCTTACTTGTTAATTCGGTACAATTCGGAGTAAAATATAATTTGATTTTGAGATTAAATATGACCCAGACATGTTGTTGACAGATTTTGTGAACTTCATTAAAAATCTGTTTTTATATCTCCTGCTTTAATAAAGAGAATTGAGGAACCTCTATTTAAAATATTTAAATATTTTTTTAGGCAGAGCTACTGTTCTAGTTTCTGTATAGTGCTGCAAGACTGACACCTACTGACTAACACTGAACACTGCAAGATCAGGAAGCACAATTCCCTCAACAGGAAGTGACTGTGGGCACTGATTGTTCACCTACCCCTTTCTTTGCAGTGGCTGGCTTCTTCTTTCCAATAATGGAGGGTTTCACTTCTGAAAACAGACAGCATAGTCAGAGAAAGGTAAACAGGAAACCATTTTCTCCTAGATTATTCCAGAGAACACAACTGCTCCAGACAAGGATCATTAGTGCATGGCGATAGAGCCAACGGTGCCCTGAGAAATATCATGCTGGCAAAGCCTGAGGAAAGAAAAGAGGTCACACCTCACATAATCAATTCGATTTTCATTCGAGCAAGAGTGCGTTTAAAGTGTATACATGAACACTGGGAACATCCATGCAGCATTACTATTGCATATTGATTCAATGGGTTACATAAATTAGCCATAAATCTAGTGTCTTGAAGCTTTGTGATAAGACGAATGCTGAAATTGGTCTTCAGATTTACATCCACTGCATCCTGATCAACAATGAAAAGCCGCTCTAATCTCAATCCAGACCAGGAAAAAACACAGCAGAGCTCTGTGTCCAGTCTGGAAAGTGCATGAAAGATCAGAAAACCCTACATTACACTTCTTCTTTTGGTCAGCGAGCAAGTTTACACACCAACTATGGGAAAGTGGGATAAGATATGCCACTTTTGAGTGGAATAGGAAGGAATAGTTCACCCAAAAACAGAAATTGTTGAGTTCAACCAGCTGATAAAAACATCTCAATCTACACGATTGTACTGAACTGTTTCTGCTTGTAAACACTGCTTGATTTGTGCATATTTCGCTCCTGATTCAGAAAAGGTGGAAAAAAGATAGCTTGATGGATTTGTTTCTTATAAGCCTGCAGCTTTAATTGATGGACTGGAGTGGTGTGGATTATTGTGATGTTTTTAATCAGCTGTTTAGACTCTCATTCTGATGGCACCCATTCACTGCAGAGGATCCACTGGTGAGTGATTACTTTCTCTGTATCTGTTCAAATGAAGAAACAAACACAGGTCACAAAAAGTGGTTCAGTGACAACTTGCCCCACGTAAAGAGTCAGAACTGGCAAACACTCAGTGAGTAAGAATAATTACATAGCATATAGATATGTATACATACATATAATAGGGACGTCGTCGTCAATAATAGTAGAAATGTTTGTAGTTGATAATCATTAAAATGATCAATTTGAAAGTAATGTTCCAGGTTTAATAGTTTAATAAGCCCAAAATATACTTCAGTTTTTATGTGTAAACCAAGGTATGAATAAAGTGCATAAAGTTTATCATCAGCATATTATGTGTGAACTTTATAAGCACAGCCAAATTTTGCACATATAGCCCAAAAGGCTATGATTTCAGCTGTATTTCGTGTGTGTTTGTGTCAAAAATGAATTATACTTTGGGCTTTAAGATCTATTAACAGCATATATTTCATAATGTTGATCAGCACTGAATTTCTCAATTTTAAATGAAGTCCCAGTCAACAACTGTGTCAGTGCAATAAATACACTGTCCCTGATGACACCCTGGACAGATTTGAATTGGTAAGAAAATGCATAATTATTTAAAAGCAGTAAAGACTATTTCTACGTTAACATCAAGCTTTTAAAATATGAGCAGTTTTGCAGTAATATGATAAAGAGGAAGGGGTGGAGCCAAAGCGGCACACACACACTCAAATTAAGTCTCAGTCAAGCGCAGAACCATGCTGCTTCATTCTGAACAGCCAATAGGCATCCTGCCATTTCAAAATCATTCATATCACCTTCTGGAGAATCTGCAGACATCAATCTCATTGAGTCGTCTACAGTAACAGAACAGACAACAGGCTTTCAATTCATTTGCAAAGAATGTTGCAGAACTACATTTGTTGGCTTGCTATTACACATACACATGATTTTAAGAACCTTAAGTACATAGTTATGTGTTTCTGTCATATTTATAAAATATTTTATAAACCATGCAATTTTACAAGTACCATAGCACTTTTTTTACTTCATTCCATAGCATGGGATACTTCATTAGTTTTCCAAACAGGTCCTGGAGCTTGACTTAGTGATTTACCAATGTTTGGTGAGAAAATACTTCCAAAATAATATGGGGAATTGGGTGGTGAAGGGAGAAACTGAAACATTGGGGGTTGTGATGTAATGTACATTCTGCCTGAGCGCTCTGAGCATGCATTCTGGGAAACACTCACCTATTGTGGCTTTAGGACTTGTGCTCAGTCCTTCAATGCTTGGACCCTCTTCAGGTTCTGGTTCACACGGACAAGAAATTATTAAATATAAAAGTACCGACGATGAAATGCATGCGATTTGATATGTAATGTGGTCCACTCACGAGTGCTGGTCTCTGAACTCTTAGGACTGTTCTGCTCCAGTTGAGGGGTTACAGCTCCATTCTGATCTGTTAGGGACGGGGACGCCATGTTCCAACTGCTGGCAGGCTGCAGGAAAGA
This sequence comes from Carassius carassius, assembly GCF_963082965.1. Classification (NCBI taxonomy): domain Eukaryota; kingdom Metazoa; phylum Chordata; class Actinopteri; order Cypriniformes; family Cyprinidae; genus Carassius; species Carassius carassius. The sequence goes on from NC_081767.1 coordinate 4,863,682, forward strand.
GAACAATTATTACATTTAACCCATAATAATAATAAAGGCATATCTGCATGAGCACAATCTTAAAGAGATAGTCCACCCTAAACTGAACATCATTGTCATTTTCAGTCATTCATAATACCAGAATGCACTAAATCCATTTTGATTATTTGAGTAAAATTGTGTTTTCTTTACCAAGAAAGTGGCGAGATGAAAACCACTATTTTCTGTTTCAAACTTTCACATAGCATCTTTACGATATAATGACATAAAAAATTCAAATCCAGATTTTGATTATCAAAGATTTATTACAAAATTATTTTTCTCCCAAATGCAATAAATCCATGAAACATTTTATATAAAAATTTTTCAAAATGCAATAAATCCATTGAATCAATATGAGAGTTATTTTTCATATTGAAACTGATGAAAATACACAACATAGTAAGTTGATCCGCATATGACAGCCTCTGAACTTTCAATTTCATCATGAACAAGAACAATATCACATTAGACCACAGAAATTCCAAAATTACATTTCCCTTACATTAAACTTCCAAAAGTGCATTAATCTTTGCCATGTTACATTCATTTAGTTGACTAGTGCTATGTGCTGTATTAACAAAAACATAAATACATGCAATATCACATTCATAATCGAATGCGATTCATCTATTGAACGCGATATAGTGTGTATTAAATGCATCTGAATAATTTCCATCAGAAAGCACATGGAGATTTACTGGTACTATTAATCACAGAACCGGCTTTAATGATAAGATGCACATATGACAAACCACATATGATTTATCATGCAGCCCTTGTTTGTTGATCACAAAGTAGTTTTTTTTTTTTTTAAATAAGTACTCCTTTAGACATCAAAACTCAAATTCAATTTAAAAATCCACAACTCTCTGTGTCCTACCAGTGTGTGCTCGTCAAAGAAGTCAGTCTCTCTCTTCTCTGTAGGTGATGCCTGAGCACAGCTTGAGTTGTCAATCCACAGCTACATAGTGAAAGAAAGAGGAAAAAAAAAAAACTAAATAAATGTCCTAAATGCAGCTCCTCAAATACTCACTGGTTGTCTGCTGTGCTTTCAGAACTAGTGAGTCTGGGAGGAAAGCTATGTAACATGGAGTTTGTTCAGAGACTCAAGTTCAAAGTGTATTCAATATCACAAACACCACAGCTGCATATAAAAAAAGAGATGAAATCCGAATACATCTTTGCATTACATTACATATCTAAACAGCGACATATTAAAACATATGAAGAAATAATATATTAATATATAAAAAAAAGTGTCAATCACATAAACAATAAGTTAAAGTGCAAGTGGTTCACAATTAGTAGGTTGCATGTCTGTTTTCAACATCAAAAATCATACATTCAATCAAACTCTTCCACAAAAACACTAATTAAGGCAAAAGAATATATGACCCAGACTACAAGTTCACTTGCAACAAGCATAAACATGGTTTTTGATACCCAGAAATGTGTAGTTCTCTGAATTATTGGGGTTTAGACACTAAACAATCAGGTAACTTATAAACACAGGCCTGTTGTAATAAAACTGACACACATGATGTCCAAAGTAAAATCTTGGAGCACAGCCAGTTTGAAAGATTCTGATTTTACCGCATGTCAATAGCATGACACAAAAATATCTTTAAATTTCCAATGCTGACAACAACTCCACAGGTCATAGTTCATTTTCTATGCAGCGATAATGCTGGAACAGCATGAGATTGGTATACTCACATCAGTGCCATACTTGGAGAGAGCAGCGTTAGCAAGCTGTCGAATCTTCTCTCTGTACATCTGAGCCGCACGACTGTTATACTTCGCATTGGTGTCATTGGTGGTACAGCCATGCTGGCGGAAAAAACCCATCTGAGCACAAAGAAAACATGGGAGTGATGAAGTGATGTGACATGCACAGTGTTTACAGGCTAAGTTTTAAAGGCAGAACTGCATGTATACTATATAGTAAGAAAAAGAAGAACAAACCACGTTGGTTTGTTTGTATTAAACACCATGCCAAGCCAAATTAGGTTTTCACAATTTATTTTTTTGCTTAAACTCTTAAACTGTATATGACTTAACTCTGTTTAAATAAATACATTTTCTCACAGGGTTAAAACCAGCACAATCTAATAAAACATGCTTCAGGGATAAAGGGACTAACCGCGTTGGCATTTCCTCCAACCTGCATACATCTCAGCTGAAACCAGCTCCAGTTGGAATCCAGTTCTGTGGATCTGAAAAGACAATATTCTACACTTTAACTCACCCTCTAACTCTCACGAACGAAGATATGAATTTGACGGCATAATTTAACAAGTAGAGAAGACAACAGAGTTCCAGACTGACCTGATAAAGCTCAAGTGCACTCCCAAGGAGCGATGTATCCCAGAACAGTCGATGCACAGAAACACTCCATACGAGATACTGGCCCAGCTCGGGTTCTTAGCAGCACAGTCAAAGCAGGCCTTAAACAAACACACCACTTTAATAAAACTGACTCATAAAAACTCAAACTGACTTAAGTCTTCATATGTCCTCTACAGGTTAATAACATGGGCTCCATGGTACTAAATGGTTGAAATGCACTTGAAGACTATAGACAGACAGATGTTCCATGTTTATGTTTATATAATATAAATTATGACAATAAATGTTTCAAAATACGTCCAACTGATCTGAAAGCACATTAATCCTCTATTTCATGCCCTAATATACATATTTTACAAATATGAATGACTTCGATCCATCTTCGGACATTCTAGACAGGCATCTCCGCGGGTTTTGAGCTAAAGTTACATTATTACAGAATAATTTTCTATTTTTCATCGCCGTTGCGTCATCCTCGTGTAACAGACAGCCGGCAAACGAGTGATTTCCTTCAAGACAGCTCATTGAGACCTAATAACTTGTTAATATCAAGTCATTAGTGTTTGACAGCTTGTAACAGGTCTGTTTTACAGGTGTGATACTGGAAGTAAACATGATGTGTTATTTGGGACCGGGGCCTCATCAAACACCGGTTTAGCGACACACAGATGACACGTAATCCCACCGGAAACACTCACATGGATGTCTCTGAACAGACTAGAACGATACTATAAACATTCACAGATAGGTTTCAATAAGATCTGGTGTGTTACCTTGTTTGTAGGTATGGAGCGCAAACGTTTAAAAATGGTGAGAATTTCTGTCTTGTTCGGTTCCGACGCCATCTTGCCTAAATGCCAACTGAGCAGAGCGGAAACAGAAACCAGAGAGGATCAAACAGACCGACCGGAAGTGATGTTGGTGGAAAATACAGGTCTCTATGTATATTTATATCTAGAATAAAGTTGTTGATTTATTATGACAACTTTTACAAAAGAATGTAGGTTTATTTTTGCACGTTTATGTATCCATAATACTATAATTTGATATGCAAATCAAGAATGTTTGTTTTTATTGTATGATTGTTTCTTGTTGGAGTGTATTTGTCTTGCTTCCCTGTTATATATTTATATAATATATAACACGGTAAACTAATAAACTATGTTATTGTTATATTAGTAAAAGCTACTTTTTAGACATTTGAAGCTGGAGGTTTTTTTTATTTTTAAGAAACATAAATCTGCATTTATAAATCAAATACTGATTAAGTATGAATAAATTATTCATTACAAAAATCTGAATTTTCTTAACTTGATGTTAATGGATCAAAATTACATATGGGATAGATCTAAATAATAATAATAATAATAATGAATAAATAAATAAATAAATAATATTAACGCAACCTCAGCAGCTCCACCGGAAGTTGCGTCACTTTCTCGTTGTGCCTCTGACGTGTCTGAGCGTGAGGCTTCATTCTGACGGCACGTTAAGTCAGGTGCAGGCCAACTTTTGAAGCACATATTTATTTATTTTATATATACGTTTTTGTTTAATGGTGTTTGTTCGGTTGCTCGTAGTATCGGGTTCACTGGTGTTTGGCAGAGATGCTGGACTTCTTCGCCATCTTCAGTAAAGGCGGGATCGTGTTGTGGTGCTTCCAGGGAGCCGGAGTCACCGAACCCTTCAGCGGAGCCGTCAACGCGCTCCTCCGCTCCGTCATCCTGCAGGTGAAGCCCGCCGCTGTCAGCTGTGTGCAGGAGGATGTTAAATAACTCGAATATTATTGACTTACAGGTGCATTTGAGTCGGAGTTTGTGCCTGTTGGACATACATAAGTGTTGCGTAAAGCTTGTTAGATACAAACTTGCAATTTTGACATTTGTGAAAAATGATTGTGAAATAAAAAGGTCACAGTTATCTTTTTTTATTTTTTTATTCTGTGGCAGGAAAGAAAAAACAGAATTGCAAGTTGCTAGATGTAAACTTTAATTGCTACATAGTCATAATTTTCAGTTTATATCTCAGATCTCTGCCCTTTTTGTTCTCAGAATTGTGAGATTTGTGCCCAAATTGTGAGATATAATCTATGAATTGCAAGAAGAACAAACAAAAAAAACAAAACACATTTTATCCGGTGGCAGAAACAGGCTTTTATTGTAAACAGCAGTAGCTGCTTACTCAAAGAATAGAAAACCACTAGTAAAAACAAACAATCCACAGATATTAGATCTGTTGATCAACTATTATCTAACTTCAAATTAATCAATATCGTCTATAATGCAATCCACACTTATTCCGCCTTTTTAGCCAAGTACAGCCTTTATTTTGATGAAAGATTCATCATAAAAATGTCAATTTAGATTATAGCAACGTGTGTTAAAACATATTTGAAGCTGAATGTTTTTGCCTCTTCTTTTGCAGGAGAGGAGTGGGAATAACTCCTTCACCCACAATGCCCTCAGTCTCAAATACAAGCTGGACAATGAGTTCGAGCTCGTGTTTGTGGTGAGTATAGATTTTACTCTTTTCAATGCAAACAATCTAATTTTTCAGATCAGTCACAGCTGTCCGTGTGTCTGATGGTGTGCCTCTGCTGTCTCAGGTGGGTTTTCAAAAGATCCTGACGCTGACGTATGTGGACAAGTTCATAGATGATGTCCAGCTGCACTTCAGAGATCAATACAAGAATGAGCTGGAGAAGAGAGGTGCACTAAAGTTTCTGCTCAATCATTTTGAATTTGGAGATGACTTCCACATACTTCTGCGGTGAGCTAGACCTTTTCCTGGGTCAATAAATATAAATATTTGTCAAAAAAAGCATATTTTTGACTTAAAAAAAATAATTTTACACACTTAAGCTTTACCAGCAGAGCTGTGTACACATTGTTATTTTATTTTCAGCACTTAAACTCTAGGCATCTTCATTATATGATGTGTGTGATTTGCAGAGAGGCAGAGGGGAGCAGCAAAGCCAAGCCCCCCGTCTCTATGAGGACTTTCAATGAGTCCCAGAAATCCCAGAAAACTGTGAAGTCTATGATTGAGACAAAAGATGGAGACAAAAGCAAGGAGCAAGTAGGCAAGAAAAGTAAAAATGCCAAAAAGGAGGGTGAGAGACGATTAATGAAGGAAACCAGTGGCTCTTCCGAAGCGACAGGTTGTTAATGCAACCGTTTTTCATTTCTTCTCTTCAGCTGAATCAGGAGGGGATCAGGCTAAAGCTGCCCCGCAGACTGCCTCGAAGAAAGCTATGGAGAATGGAAACGAGGGCCTGACCCAAGAGGAGATTATCGAGAGGAACCGTGCCAAGTTCATCAGTAAGCAGCTGGGTGGAGGAAAACCAGAAAAGTGCAGGTATATATTTCTCATTTTCGGTTAAGTTAAAATACTAAAATTATTAAATCTAATAAAAAAATAAAAAATTAATCTAAAAAAAAAAGTCAAAAACACAACAAAATACATTTTAAAACTTTAAATAAAATTCAAGTGAAATATAAAAAATCTAAATATTAACAAACAATATAATAGTATAACATTTTAGTATCGTTCACAAGTTTTTATTTTGTTGTGTTTAATTTGTAAGTCGCTTTGGGTAAAAACTGATTAAATGTAACTGTATCGTACAGTAAGTCCCCTAAACCGCAGAAGCCAAAGGGGAAGATGAACCGGGTGTGGGATATGAGCGGGAAGAGGATTGCAGAGCTGGATTACAGTGGAACCAATGGATACTCCAGTGATGCACAGAACCAAGACCCCGATGCCACAGCTGAACCGGTGAGCAGTCCATCATTACTCCTGACAAACGGTCTCAAACTCAAAACTTTGCAGATGAAACTGTCAAGTAACTGTGTTCCTCCCAGCTGATCCAGGTGGATTCAATGAAGGGTGACCTGCGAGGTGTCGATTATGAGTCCTCAGATGATGAAGATGAAGAAGTGCAAGAAGAGGACAAGGTTATGGTGGCAGACACTAACAAGAAAGGGTAACATTCTATTCAACACGGCCTCCAAATGTTGTATTTCTTCATCTCTACTCGCTGTTTCTGTGTCTACAATTGATATTGAATGTGCATTCTATGTGGTTTCCCTGCAGAGGCAAAAAGGGTGGTTTCGGGGGAATGTTTGGGATGCTGAAAGGCCTGGTGGGAGCTAAAAATCTGACTCAGGAGGACATGGAGCCAGTCCTGGACAAGATGAAGGATCACCTCATCGGTATGAAAATTGCACATCATTCAAAAATAATTTTGTTTACATGTTTTTAAAACGATTACAGTTTAGTCATGGAAAACCTGTGACAAATTGTTATATGGCGTTTTCTAGACCAGGAAAATTCATCAAAATTAACTTTGACTTTGTTTCTCTTACCCTCATTTGTAAGTCATTTTGGTTAAAAGCATCTGCTAAATGATTAAATTGTTAAAATGGATTAGAATAGATTAATTAAACTGTAAATTTTATATATGTATATATATATATATATATATATATATATATATATATATATATATATATATATATATATATCTCAGTGGTTTTCAACCTGTGGGCCGCGTTGGTAGTGCAGGTGGACCGCCAATTACTATTAAAATAAATAATATTGTTAACATATGTAAAAATCTCTAAGTCATAACATCATTTCATACATGTAATTAAATAACAAAAAATAACTATTAAACTGTAACTGTTGTTTTGTTCATTTCCAGTTCATTCTAGGTCTGTGCGATTGAATTGAAATCGTCATAAAATCACGATTTGAGTGTGCACGATTTATAAATAGCTTTTTAGCACAATTTTTTCCGCGGCCCCGACCTCCCGCAGTATGCTATCTGATCAATGCAACGCGCCTAGGGCGAGAACAGAACAGACTGTGGGCATATGCCTACATAACTCCAGGTTCACACACTGTCTGTGATGCGTCTTTTTTCCGAGCCCATGTTAACGGATCAGAGCGTTCACACTGCACACGGTAAAATAAAAATGTGCAAAAATAATTAATATCTAGCACATGAGCATAGAGAGAGTTGTGAGTGCACAGGATGCAGTTTGAGTGAGAGGAGACAGGTTTAACGCTGGTTTTGTGACAGAGCAAAGGAAATCTGCATGCAAGCAGAGAGATTCGTGCTCGCGCGTTATTTTAATGTGTTTTCGCGTTACAATAAATCGTGTTCTGTACTGCATACACATACTGTTACGCACTCCAGACGGAGTACATGTGAACCTGTATAATGTATAACAAATCTATTTCAACACCTGAGGCACCGCTACAATTAATGGGCTCTATGAACAATGCATGGCAAAAAAATAAAAAAATTTTTTCCTGCACACGGGATTTATTTATATTTTTGCCATAAGTCTATACATTTTGTTACACCTTAACTTAGTGATTATTTTGACTAATGTCTGTTCTGGAAATATGTTTCAAATTCATCCTGAATGCTTTCATGACTTTAAAGCATTTGTGTTTGTCAAAATCTTGATTAAAATCGAAATCGCAAAAGTGATCAATGAAATCGCAATAGTAGTTTTTTTTTTCATTTTTTTTTTCATATCGCACAGCCCTAGTTCATCCAATAAATACAGTTAACAATCTAGCTTCTGAATACTAAGTTATTAATCCAACAATAGCGGGGCCAGTTAAATTATTATTATTTTTTGCAGTGGGCCGCGCAAACATGTGTTTGGTTGTGTGGGCCGCGAGTTGAAAAAGGTTGGGAACCACTGATATAGAGATATATATATATAAGGCATCTTAAAATAAGATACTGTAGTTGAAAATGTAATAAATCTTTGTGTAAAAACAATTGAGTAAAATAAAAATGTCTTAAATGTTAAAATTGATATAAATGCATACTAAATTTAACAGTACAGTAAAGAGAAGCATAATGTTGTGGATAAAATAAAAAATGAGTAAAACTAAAATAGATTAAAATGCATAAAAATGATAAATTAATACATGTAACAAAATTGATTAAAATAAAATTGTTTAAAATTATTAATTGCAATCTTTTTTTAATCTATTTTATGAATAAATAATACATCTTACAGCACAGTATATGTAGAAAAAAAATGATCTGATTAAAATAAGGACTAATTTGATTAGATAAATAAGTGCATCGAACAGTACAGTACTGTAGGTGTAAACAAAGTAATAATTACACTATTTTTATAAAATAAAATAATTCAAATAATGAAAATTTTATTAAATTAAGTAAAAACATATCAAATGTCTAACAGTACAGTGATATAGGATTAAAAAAGCATAACCGAAACTAAATATTATCTTGATAATATTTTATGCATTTAGAATATTAATTTTCCACTGTATAAATTGGGTCTTTATACATGGAAAATGTATATTGCCTTTTAAATTTTAAGACACGTTCTCTCACATATAGATGATCATATTTATGGATTAAAAACCCCACAGCTAGTTATTGATCCTGATAAAACTTGCTTGTGAGCAATACAGGTTTTTGATTCATGACTAAATTGTTCTTTTTTCAGTCTGTTCTTTTTAATGAAATTATTGAAAAGATCAAAAATAAGTCTATATGAATTTTACCTGATCAAAATAATGCTTCAAGATTTAATTAATCAAGGAACTGTTTATACAGTCTACATTATAGCTTGGTCAAACTAATTGCAGTTTGTCTTTTCTTGTTTCTCTAGCCAAGAATGTAGCCGCTGAAATCGCCTCGCAGCTCTGTAACTCTGTGGCCAAGAAGCTGGAAGGCAAAGTCATGGGCACCTTCACCAGTGAGTGAACAGAGCTTTCACACACCTGTTTGTCTTGTGTCTTGCTTTCTGGCCTTCTGCTAATGTAAGTCTTCTCCTTGCGTTCTCTCTCCAGCTGTGGCCTCTACAGTAAAGCAGGCTCTGCAGGACTCTCTGGTGCAGATCCTGCAGCCCAAGCGCCGCGTGGACATCTTGAGAGACGTGCTAGAGGCTCGTTCTCAGCGCAAACCCTTCGTCATCACCTTCTGTGGGGTGAACGGTGTCGGCAAGTCCACCAACCTCGCCAAGGTAAAAAAAAAAAAACACCTCAAAAGGTCCTTACATTTCTTGAAATTACCCAATAGAAATTTACGGTCTGGAATAACTTAAAATAGACTTTTGTTAAGAAGTGCTTGAAAAATTATTATGCAATTGAGAATTTTAATGTATTCTGGTTTCATAAAAAAAGGCTGTATTTATTAAATTAAAATTAAATTAAATGAAAATTTTATTTATGCATTTAGCAGACGCTTTTATTCAAAGCGTGCATTCAGGCTATCAGTTTTTACCTATCCAAAAATATTATTCAATTATTAAATTAGTATTAAATCAATATTATAAAATATTTTATTAAATCAAAAATACTGTAAAAACTGTGAATATACTGTGAAATAATATTGTTACAATTTCAAAGAAATCTTTCTTATTTAAATACATTTTAAAGGTCCCATGACATGAAAATTTCACTTTCTGAGGTTTTTTAACATTAATATGAGTTCCCCACCCTGTATATGGTCCCCAAGTTTCTAGAAATTCTAATCGGTGTAAATCGAGATTTTACTATCTTTCTCTGTCTTTGAGAAGATGGAAGCTCAAACGGACTGATCTGGAATCTCCTCCTGGTGACGTTATAAGGAGAAATGTTACCTTCTCTTTCTCTGCTTTGCCCACCCAAATATTTACATATAATTCAGTCGCAATGTCAGCACAGGCGTAACAAACACACTTTTATGATATGGATTCGACAGCACCGGCACAAACAGTGAGTAACAGTGTTCATTACTGCCTGATCTGTGATCGGCGATTTCTCATGTGTAGTTAATCATTCAAGTTCACACAGACTTTCTTTATAAATCGTTTAATACTGTTTATGCATCAGTGAATCAAGCCAGTGACTAATAGATCAACTTTACGTTGTTTCTCTTAGTAGCATGAAAGAAATCTGTTATTTAATTTGTGATTTAACTATAGAGAGCGATCAAAGAACGCTCCCTTTTTTTTCAGAGCTGTCACACATTGCGAGTATATCTGCACTCTTGCCCAAACTGCCGTTACAATGAATGACGCTGTTATGCTGCACAACAAAGCTCTTACTGTATTCATGTGTTTGCTGTTAGTTGTTGTGAAAGCATTTTGTGAGAGAAAACGTGTTGCAATAATGACGAGATGACTGCATTCACGCGATAAACAGACTCTGTCTACTCAATGCTCATCACTGCAGCCTTTCATGTAATGGGACAAGATCGAAAAAATAATTATATAATCAACAAATCCACGATTCGTTAATCTCGACAGCTGTAGTATATATATATATATATATATATATATATATATATTTATTTATATTTGAGAGGGGTCCACATGTAATACACATTTCAAATGCAAAGATGTCAGCCAATTACAACAGTTGTCGTTTCCTCGGAGTCTCACAGCAGACACGCCCCTTCAAACAGAGCATTCAAGCCAGAGGGCTAATATCAGGATATAAAAAATGCTTTTTATTTCTAAACTTTAAATGTAAAAATCATACTAACAATATAAGTACACCTAAGGAAACATTAAAAAGCATTTAAAGAAAAGAAAATAATCCATGTCATGGGACCTTTAAGATGTAATTTATTCCTGAGATGCAAAGCTGAATTGTCAGCATCATTTCTCTAGTCTTCACTGTCACATTATCCCTCAGAAATCGTTTTAATAGGATTTGAATGAATTATGATAAATTATTATTGTTGCTCAATTATTAATAATAGTTCTCATTATTATCAATGTTGAAGACCGTTTTTGCTGCTTAGCATTTTCAGAATTCTAACATTCAGAAATAAACATTTGTAACATCATGAATTTAATGCGCCTTTACTAAATCAAAAGTATTTCTCTCTTTTAAAAAAAAAATTAACAACATTGATAATGATTATAACTTGATAATAAGAAATGTTTCATGATCAGCAATTCAGTACGGTATATTGAATATAATATAGAGGTCATGTGACTTTTTTTTTTTTTTGGTACAGATCTCTTATTGGCTGATCGAGAATGGCTTCACGGTGCTCATCGCGGCCTGTGACACGTTCCGTGCGGGAGCCGTGGAGCAGCTGAGGACTCATCAGCGCCGTCTGAACTCTCTGCACCCCCCCGAGAAGCACGGAGGGCAGCCGGCCGTACAGCTCTTCGAGAAGGGCTATGGCAAGGACGCTGCTGGGATCGCCATGGAAGCTATCGCCTTTGGTAAAAGACCGTGTGATTATAGAAGAAAGTAAACTTCACCAGGATTCTTCTGTTAACACGTCTCCTCTCTTGCAGCTCGTAACCAGGGCTTTGACGTGGTGCTGATCGATACCGCCGGCCGTATGCAGGATAACGCCCCTCTGATGACGGCTCTGGCGAAGCTGATCGCGGTCAACACCCCAGACCTGGTGCTGTTTGTGGGAGAAGCGCTGGTGGGGAATGAGGCTGTGGATCAGCTGGTAGGTGCATATGGCCTGTAGACGCCACTGCTTCATAATGTGTCATATGAATTATCCATCTTCAAATGTTTCTGGATAGGGCTTTGTGATTTATCGTAATCGTCATAAAATCCCGATTTGAGCGTGCGCTGTTTTTAAATTGCTTTATAGCACAATTTTCCCAAAGTATGCTGTCCGAACCAATCCGAATACATTGTGACTAAATGGAGCGCGAGAACAGAACAGACCTGGCATATAGATATAACGCCAGGTTAACACACTCCGTCTGTGTTGAGTATGCGGTGCATATTTTTTCCACACCCATGTTAACGGATCAGAGTGTTCACTGCACACGGTTGTGGTCCGGCAGTGTGGTCCAGGAGTGATACGTCTGCAGCAGTCATGCAGCGATCGTTTCCGCATGGAGTTTATTTCTGCTGTGCTGCACACGCGAATTGTCCATGGTAAAAATTGACATGTATTACATTATAAATGCATATAATTAATATTTACTGTTTCACAGTCAAGGCTAGATTCAAAACTAGGAAAAGTGCATTTTTAGATAAACAAGGCAATATAAGGATATGGCTGGACATTTTGTCACACCTTTACTTAGTGATTATTTTGCCATATGTCTGTTTTAGAGATATGTTACAACTTTTTGATAAAGCTCTTATTGGTTTTCTTTTGGAAATATGTTTTATATTCACACTGAATGCATTTATGACTGTAAAGCATGTCTGTTTCTGTCAAAATCGTGATTAAAATCGAAATCGCAAAAATGATAAAAGAAATCGCGTTCGCGAATCGTTTTTTTTTTTTTTTTTTTTTTTTAAATCGCACAGCCTATTTCTAGAAAATAAAAAGTGCCTTTGAACTGCAGAGTGCTTGATGTCTCGGAGAGCATTAATGCACTAAAATAATACGCTGTTACAAATATATATATTTTTTTTCAGTAAATTCTACCTTTATATTCATTTGAAAATTGTGGACAGGATATTGTTCAAAGATTTACACTTGAGTCTTTCAAGGAAGATCGAAAGAATGCCGTTAAAGTCCATAAATCATGATGGAAGATTTTTTTTTTTTTTTTTTAAGTAGAAATTGACACCTTTATTTAACAAGGATGCATTAAATTTATCTGCACGGTGTGATGCTTCCTCAATATTCCAGTGTGCGTTGTGGCTTGATCTTTTTAACTTAATGTGCAAAGAATCCTAAAAGTGTATCATGGTTTGCACAGAAATATCAAGACGTAAAAACCTGTTTTTTACTCTTAACATTTTTCGTCGATAAGTTTTTTTTTTTTTTATAGAAAACTATTATTTTAAATTGTAATGATATTTCACAATATAACTTTTTGTCGTTGTTGTTGTTTTATTGTATTTTTGCTCGGATAAATGCAGCCATGGTAACCAAGCATCAAAAACAAACAGAATAAATAAATAATCAGACAGACCCCAAGATATGTAATTACAAAAATGGATTGGTCAGTTTTAACTACTTTGAGAAGAGTAACAGGTACAACATGGCAACATCTATGTATAAGAACACTGAGAGACATGAAATCAAACATACACAAGGAGAAGTTAATGCTGTATAACTCCGTATCTGGGCTGCACAGGATATCCATGATGGTTTCCACTCTCTGACTTGTTCTGTTTCTATTGTATCCATTTGCATGTGGGAAACTGCTATCTGAAACCCAGTCCTGAGCTTCTCAGAAATATTCCACATCACTGTTGATGTAGAGGATGTTTGCTGCTGTTTTAGGTTAAATTTAATCAAGCGCTGGCTGATCATTCCAAGACTGACAAACCCAGGCTCATCGATGGCATCGTTCTCACCAAGTTTGACACCATTGATGACAAGGTATGACTCCAGGATCCTTTTTCATGGCTTTGTAACCGTTTATATGAAATGGATTTTGGTTAAGAGAAACTCCACATTGTTTCCTGTAGGTGGGCGCTGCCATTTCCATGACCTACATCACCGGTCAGCCCATCGTGTTTGTGGGCACCGGGCAGACGTACAGTGATCTGCGCAGCCTCAACGCCAGGGCTGTGGTCAGCGCGCTCATGAAGGCCTGAGATACACCACCCACATGACCTTCCTCTGCTGCTCCAGCGACGGTTTCGCTAAAGCTAGATATGAGACCCTCTCAGCTTCCTGTGAATGCAGACATGCTTTTCCTACAGGTTCAACTGAAATTCAGTTCTTATTTAGGATCCTCCTTTGTGTTTTGTTCCAGGAAAAAAAAATAGTGTTTCAGTTTAATGAGTGGAAGGAATATCATTTGACTTGATCTCACCTCCACAACCATTTTTGATTGACATGCAACACAGCCAATCAGACAGCATTGGTTTGGTTTTCATTTATGTAATGAGAACAACTGTTCTCTACGATCAATTGTTCTTGTACTTTCTGCCCACCCCCCAAAAAAAGATGGACTGAGGTGTTACTCAAATGTTATAAAAGATATATAATATATTCTAAATGTATTTTGTCTGATTTTCATTTGATTAGTGTGGGTCATTCAGATGATGGCCTGCAACCCAAACGGTCTCGTGAAATTCAATACCATAGTGCCTCAAAACTCATTACGTTGTTGTTAGGTTTTGTATGGTTTGGTGCTTGAGGTTTAAAGGCGCCTCAGCAAAGAGTTCTAAAATGCTGCGTATACCAAACTGTCTGAAGCCCTGCGAAGTTACATATTTGGTTTAATTCATTAGTGACTGTGCTGCCACTCTTTTCTTTCAGATCCCGTTTTCTTAAAACAGATTCAGGTCTTAATTCTCTTTCACCTCATGTTAATTAGCACTAGCACAGTGGCAAGACTGGAGAGCTTCATAGAGAAGATTTGTTGTATTTTGAGTCGAGAATGTGTAATATTTCTTAAATAAAAATGCTATAATAGCTTGTAATGACGTCATGTTTGGTACTCGTAGTTTGTAATTGGTTCCTATACTGCTATTCTCAGCAATTCTGTGGAAGCCCATTTTTCTGCCATAAGGGGAAAAAAATGTAACTGTTACTTTTTATCTCAAAATTCTGAGTTTTTATCATTAACAATATCAAAATGACATGACAATCTCAAGAATTCTGTCTTTTTTTCCTCACAATTCCAAGTTTCCATCTCAATTCTCAATTTTTTTTTTACCCTCTTAATTCTCTTTTCCTTCTAGCAATCCTGTTCATTTATATTCACAGTTGTGAGGAAAAGATGTATAACCGAGAGAAATAAACTCATTAATAGAATTGAATTGTATCCAAAAATTCAGAAACTTGAATTCCATGGCGAAACAGACTTCCATAGAATTGACATTCCATGTATCATTCCTACTGAAGTAATTCAAATAGACATGTCTGTTGTTTTGCAAAAACAAACATAACCTCATAGGTGTAGTCTGATTCTCTGAAATCCTGACTTTTATAGGCAGGTCATCCACACCCTCCTAAAATGCCTCGTTTAAACATGCCCCACATGTCTATGTCACGATGTGGGAAGATTTTCATAACCACCCAAATGTTCACGCAAACAAAAGGGTGTAACTTTGAGTCTTGTTGTTGCCACCTGCGCCATGCCTTGGAGACGTTGTTTCATTGTAAAAGCGAAAATACTTTGTTTGTTCTTCCAGAACCAGGACACAACTAGAAATCAGCAGTTAAGTTGTATTTACAACACTGTTCCAGAACAGTTCAAACCAAATATTTAGTGTGCAGTACATTTTATGGAGGACTTTTTCCTGATCCTGGGAGAGTAGACTACAATGCCGGCTTTTCTGACTCACAGTATGTAATATTAACATGTGTAAAGGTTTTGCCACTGAAGATTCAAACAGAGCAGCGGTTCTCAATTCCAGTCCTTGTGCTCTCCTACTCTGCACATTTTGTATGTTTCTCTTACGGCTTCAGATGCTTGTTCTATTCAAATGTAAGTGCCCTGCGAAGTGGACATCACAGGATATTCCAGTTCGAAGCAAACGTATATGTTCCATTTAAAGTGCATTGAAGTGTGTGAGAGGTGAATTTAAATTGTATTTATTAACAGATGTATATGATGTCACACTTGTCCGTGTGTGAAGACGTTGCGCAGTGCAAAATTATGAATGAACGTTTGAAGTGAGGTAAACTTCAACAGATTTTCCCTGCTCGGGGAGTAGGGAGCAATAAACACTGCGTAGAGACCATGTCAATGGGAACACAGTTCATGCACAGAGCTAGCTTCTAATGAGCTGATTATCTGAATCAGGTTCGTTAACAAAGAGAGACATACAATATGTGCAGAGAAGTGGGGCGCGAGGACTGTAATTGAGAACTGCTGGGAGTAGAGCTTGTTGTTTGCCATTTCTCTGATCACAAATGCAGACGTGGTTTTATGTGTACACGGCGCGATGACAGTAGAAGTCATTATTATCAGTAATTATGTCCCCACTGGATGCAATAAATGGCTCGTTTGAAATGAGTTTTATTGTTTTAGTCCTGTCTCGCCGGTGTTCTGACGAGGACAAGAATCAAAGTATGACGAGGGGCATAACATTTCCGTCACGTGCTTGAGGCATTCGGCCAATCACAAAGCACTAGATAGCTGACCAATCAGAGCACACCTCGCTTTTCAGAAGATGAGCTTTGTAAAAAAAAAAAAAAAAACCTTTTCAGAAAGGCAATGCATAGAGGAGGAAAGATAATCTACAGTATATGGAAAATTTTTTTTTACCTTAAACCGCATTAACACATTGCATTACACCACATACACAAAATAATGTTCTTTTTAGCAACATCATATGACCCCTTTAAGAATAAGGTGGGGGTAGATTCCTGAAAACATATTCACTGCACATTTGGTATTCAAACAGAAGCTTTATTTTACAACCGCATTATAAATACCTAAAAAGACATTTATGGACAGAGATGATACCACTAGTTAAAATACAAAGGGTTTATAAACAATTGTTTACATAACTTTTTACGGACAAAGCATTTACAACTAGAAATAGGGACTAACCGTCAAAAGTGCAATAAAATGTATTGAAAGCTGTGTAGCTTGAAAGGAATGATGGCATTATATCATTATCCTCATTATTAGTCTCTTGACAAGTTCAAGTAGATTCATGGAAGCTTAGACGCTTTTGTAATTAAAGCCTGAGAAATCACATAAATTTTAATTCGTACCTCGCGGTCGCGAGTGACGTAAAACTCGTCATCGGAGTGCGCGCGGACATCCGCGAGCCTCCTATTTTTTGTGACAGCGCGGTCAGTAGGCTTCAAAAGCACCAACTGCACATGTGCAGGCTGTGTGAAGAAGCCCGCTGCTGCTCGAACCTGTACAATCCGTCGATACAATAATAAAGACAGCCAGATGTGCAATAATTCTGAGCAATTGTCCGGATTGCTCACGCGTAAAGTATAACACGGGCTAAACGAGGTGTTTATTTAATTTCCTCCTCCTTACAGGACAGATTTAGTAATTAAAGAAATGTTCTTAATCATCTTTCAACCAATAAAAACAGTGTGTGTGTGTGTTATATATATAATGTATATGGGAGCTTCCACAATAAAATAAAAAGGCAAGTTTTTTTATAACTAATCTGACTTTATTTTTTTTAGAATCCTAAGTTAACATCATATTTCTGTATGCTGTTGCTGTTATTCTTACAATACTGTATTATGGAAGCTTGTTTCAGCCAAAGAATTAAAAAAATTAAATCAAATTAATCAATTAAATAAATAAAAAAATCTTGCAATTCTGACTTATTTTCTTGCATTTGCAAGTTTATATCTAACATTTCAGACTTTTCTTAGAATAACAAGCCTATATATTTTTTATCAATTTTGAGGTTTTATCTTGCAATTCTGACTTTTTCTTAAATTTGTCAGGAAAAAAAAGATACTGTGAGACAAAAAGTAACAATTAGATTTTGTTTGAGTGTGTATATACAGCATTACCTTTGAAAAATGATGTAATGAAAACTACATTTTATTAAAATCTGTATTTTAATTATTCAGTACAGCAAATGCAAATTAAACAGAATTGTACTGTACTGTAAACAGTACAAATCTTTTTTTTTTTTCATAGAAATTAGGGATTTTTTTACCGTAATCAGAATTTGAAGGTGGGAAGCGTTTAATTGTAATAAAAATGCACAAAATGTATAAAAAAATAAATACACACACACACACGTTTGTTTTTGTGAAAAGTGGGGACATCCCATAGGCGTAATGGTTTTTATACTGTACAAACTGTATATTCTATGGCCCTACACCAACCCTACACCTAACCCTAACCCTCACAGGAAACTTTGTGTATTTTTACTTTCTCAAAAAAACTCATTCTGTATGATTTATAAGTGTTTTGAAAAATGGGGACATGGGTTATGTCATCATAAGTCACCCTCTCCTTGTAATGCCTGTGTCATACCCATGTCATTATACAGAGTTGAGTCCTGATATGACACAAAAACAAGCACACACTTATTTAGAGGTGAAATATGACATTTCATGATAATTTTGTGAGGTTAATGACCATTTAAATATTGCTGGTGTATTTACTGATGTGAAAAACGGGAAGTGAGACTGCATTGCTAAAACACTCCTGACAGCTCATGTTTAAGATCAGACTGGTCCTGAACATCATTCTTGGTCCACAACTTCGCATTTTCTGAGTTGCAGAAGTTCACAGTTTGCTTGGTGGTGCTTTTACTGACACCTTTCCCTTGTGAAGCGACCCAGTACTGGCGGCACTCTGTTTAATTATGAGAAATGAGTCTGTTGTGCGTGAAGATCTAGTCATACCAGATCTGAGCGGAAGTGGCCAACGGAGCTGTGGAAACGTTCCTAGACTGCCACCTGTGTCACGAGTGGTAGTCTGGACAGGGAGAGAGGAAGATCTGCAATGAAGATCTCATTACAACAGTGTGCATCAGCCGATTTCATCACGGGAAGGGGAGTATAAAACAGCAACAGAAGCCTTTGTGCTGCATTCATGTTTCTATCGTTCTAGAAGCATGCATTGCAGGAAAGAAGGGAAAAGGAAAAAATGCGTCGTCATGCTCCAGTCAAATGCATGCAAGCTGGTTGAGGTGCCAACACAAAAGCTGTCCTAACCTTGCAGGAGGTTTTTCTGAGTCATAAAGCCATTTTGACTTTCTTCACCTTGTGAGATGGGAGATCCTGAATCAATCCAGCAAATGAATCGGTGAAAAACAAAAACATCAGTTGTATGTAATGTATGTGAAAAGTGAAGACAACTTACCCCAGCCATTGGTCACCACATCCCGGTCCACATCCCGGTTGCAAATCTCATTGGCCAGTCGTTCGAAGTACTCCGGCAGGTCGGTGTATTCGTTGCCGTACGAGATGACCTTAATGCCCTTGTCCAGCATGTTGTCTCGGAGCTTCTTGAATTCGCCCACATCCTCTCGCCGCACCAGCATGAAATGCTCAAGGTCAGACTTGTGTTTGACCGCCTCGAGAAACAGTGCCTGGAAGGTGGTGTCATCCACTGTCCTCCCGCAGCCCAGGAACACAAAAGACTTGGTTTCATAGAGCTTCTGGATCTCCCTCTGCAAAAACACACAACAATGTAATAACTGAAGTTATGGGCTGATATGATTTTTGAGTCTACTCATCTCACAAAAAAAATACTTAAAATTGAAATGTACTTTTCAAAGTAAAAATGATCTTTACGTAGGCCTATATCATGATTTATTCATTTAGAAATATCAATAATCTTTCAGATTATCAGGTTTTTTTTTTTTTTTAATTTAAAGATTTGTTTTTATTAAACATATGCTTTTACAAAATGTTAATGGTGTGCAGGAAGGATCCGATTATCTGATATTTTGACAGATTTCTTAATATTGACAATCATGCAGGGGTCTCTGTAATATAATTTTATTCTGTATGCTAGTCTCACCACGTGACTTTGATTTGGTGAACAGAATTTATTCAAATATTAGTAGCAAATGCAAAAGTTACAAATAATATTTTTAATTATTTTAATAAAGAATTATGCTAAAATACATTTAATGAATAATTATTATTATTTTTTCTTAATTTTGATATCACAACAATTGTAAAGCTACATGATTGGGGGGGGGGGGGGGGGTCTTAATTTCTGCTAAAAATCCCAATTGTGATTTAAAGCACTATTTTAAAAATTCCATCTTCATAATTTGTAAAGTTAAGGGATTATATGTCAGTAAGACTATAAAATATTCTAATATAAAATAATAATAATACATATACATAATATTTTACATTTTATTATTATTGGTCATTTATTATTATTATCATTATAATTATTATAGCCCTTAATAAGCACAGTGCCACACTTTTAAAAACACAGTTCTTCAACCTCGGTGAGAGCAGAAAACATTCACTCACCATGACTTCTGTGTTCCTCAGAACATTCTGGTAGCCAGCAGGATGCAGTACGATGCCGCTGGGGTTGGTGTAAACACCGTGAATATGAAGCACGCTCAGTCTTCTCTTCTCCTGAGCCCACTCCAGAACCTGCACACACAGCGGCATTTCATACTCAACTGCTCCCAATCTGGCTCCCAATAGGAGCATCCAGCTGCTTTTAATGACTGCAGGTTCTAATCAAGAGGCATTTGATGGAAAAGGTGCATAAACACCCATCTAAAGGCCATGCTGGAAACCACACACAGCCTGATGAATAAAGACACAGGGAACTGAACATGCGGTCACTTGTGTTTCCGAGGGCTCTTCAGGTGAGCTGCTGCAGAGCAGACATGCACTCATGCACTACATGACGCTTGGCCTGAGACCATAAGGCTGATTTTATGGCTGATGGCTGAAGCTTTCACTGCTTTGTGCTCAAGGAAATTTATGGCCAAAAGCAAACAGAGATGAACCCAAATGCACTGAACATCTGAGGAACAGCGTTTCACAGCTTTATTTCACATTGTTTTTAGTTTAGGCTTAAAGCAACTGATGATATGACGATGGGTTCTCGTGGTCTCTTCTTCAGATGCTTTTTGTATCTGTTATGTATCAGTGACATAATGCATGAAATAATTGTGCTCTATGAGACATCACATCGCTGATGGACTTTCAGATCCCAATGACCTGCCGACAAAAACACTAAAATTTTGAAGTGTGTTATATTGTATATATATATCTGTGAAGACTGGAGTGATAATGCAGAAAATTCAGCTTTGCATCATAGGAATATAATACTTTTGAAAATACATTTAAAAAGAAAGCAGTTATTCGCTATATAACTTAAAAAAAACACACTAAAAATGTGAAAAATGTTAACCTTTTAATCTATAAAAACATTAGATAGATTAAGTAATAAACTACTTACAAAATTACACAAGAACAATAATAATAATAATAATCAAGATTATTAGGGTTACTTTTTATACTATTAATCATATGATTTTGACAAGCATATTTATAGAATTTAGGATTATAAAAAAATATATATCTTATTTAATATTGTTACATCAGAAAATAAATGTCATGGAGAATAAATGACAGATTATTGAAGTATTTTCTTTCATCAACGCTACATTTTCTGCACAGACCAAAATTAGACCTCCTTCACTATTCAAATGGATAATAACACTGCAATGCTACATAATGCAAACATAAGTAGTACCTTCTTCTCATCTGTGAGATCCAGAGACTCCAGTTTGGTCCCTTGGTGAGCAGCGTAGATCTCTAGCAGATTGTCAAAGTTGATGGTGAGGACCAGAGCGCCGCTCTCCATCAACTGCAGCACGGAGCGAAGCAGATGCTTCCCAGCGTTCTCCATCTTACTCTCCAGGTCATCAAACACCTCGTAGAGGCAGTCTTTAAAAAAGGTGGAGCGAACATTTCCCGTGCGCTACAAACAAATTTGAGATGTAGGGAAGAACAAATCAACTAAAGGAGTATTCAAATAACTCTTATGGGAATGCAAAGTTACAAAAGTGAACCAAAGCAGGCTTCCTGAAAGGGAAAATAAGTTTTATCTTCTTCACAGGCCTTGAAATGTTCTCCATGGAACACATCAAAGGGAATAAAGCACCCTAATTTCATATTTAGTCTTATAGGAAATTAAATTATCTTGATTTTTATACAAGGTGATGTTCGCCAATGCAAACTTTAACCCTGATAATAGAAATCTCATAAGAAATGGAATACTAATATTTAGGCTAACAGTAGGTAATTAGTAGTAGTATGGAGAGAGCGCTGAGAATAGAGGAGTTTTGACAGCAGTGCCCTTGTCCTGCTCAGAGTCAATCTCATTACACTGAGCTGATTTCATTCTCTGAGCTTGGCAGAGGCACATGGAAAACCAGAGAGAGAGAGAGAGAGAGAGAGAGAGAGGCAGTGAAGCTTGCAGAATCCACTTACTTAGGAAGAGGCTAATTATCAGCAGTTATGATGTGCACTAATGCCTCTGATCTCAGTGGTGTAAATGTCTTACAACTGTTTACACCTGCTATTCACCTCCGTCTCAGCATTTTGATCATATGCGCTCAGCATTAAATACACATGTAAAAGGGGTCCAGAACTTTTTTGTATCAAACCACTCAAATAACATTTTATCGGGGCTCCAGACTGCACCTAAAACAGTTGTTTTGAGAATACAAATATGCATATTCAAAATTACCATTGGTGAAAATATGATTTGAAAAAATGCATGTCATTTCTTTTTAATTGTATGTTCTGTGAGGAGTAATCTATTATATAATTTGATGTGTTTGATGCAATAAAATGAGACGATGAGCATGAAAGTTTCAGTGGAGAAAAAATAATGAAAATGATAATGCTGTAAAAGGAAAGTAGACACACAAATGAAAATGTGTAGAGGAATAGTTAAAGGTAAAGTTCACTTAAAAATGAAAATTTGATTAAAATCTACCCACCCTCTGGTCATCCAAAATGCGTATGTTTCTTAACAAAAGAAATTTAGCATTACATCGCCTGCTTACCAGTGGATCCTCTGCTGTGAATGGGTGCCGTCAAAGTGAAATAGCTAACTGTTTCCTACAAACATGCAGCTTTTCACTTCACAGGACATTATATGATGGACTGGAGTAATGATAGTTACTTGTTGATTACTGTGATGTTTTTATCAGCTATTTATACTCTCATTCTGATGGGACAACAACAAATCAGACAACAACAAAAATTGTGAACATGACAAAATAGGACCTTTAGACTATTAGTTTATCCCTTACAGGCTTGTTATCATCTGTGCCAAATTCAATATTGTGTCACCCTCCCTAAGGTCTACTGATGTTTTTATTTTTTTGTCTGGAGTCCTGATTGGGCCCACGTGAAAAATAACAGCACTGAACAACAAGCATTCAGAAACTAGATGAACATGCAATCATTCTTGGAAGGGTGTGGACTTTTTTCGTGCTCATCAACAAAGTAGCACAATGATCAAAAAAACAGTCTGAGTGTTTCAAGCATGACTTATATATTCATTCCCAAACACTTCAAAGTGCCAATTTATTTTGGTATCCACTGACTTCCTGCGAACATTACAAAGAATGCATAACTAAAGAAATCTGTAATGTAGAAGCAGAAAGGACTAACTTCTAGCCGCAGCATGAGGGAATCCTAGACGCATGTTCAGATTAGCCTATTTTTTTGTGTCACCGGGGTCTGCGCTGCTCATGTGAGACTCAAAACACACACACGTAGGTTAAATCAATGAAAGACCTCACACTAACAACATCAAACAAACCGAGCTCGGAGATTCACTGGGATCGAGACAGACAGCAGGCTTGGTGTTTTTCTAGCAGAGTTGTTCTGTTGATGTGTTTTGTTCAGCTATGACCAGGCAATGAAACCACAGCACTGGAGCTGAAATTCATTACCTAACTCCCTTTCACAGGCCTAATGCCTTCTAAATCCTCTAGTGACACTGATGGGTTTGGATGCAAATGATACTGGGGCCTGTCAATGAAAAACAGGGATAAATCACTGAGTGCTGTTTTGACGGGGCGACAAAAACAACAACACTGGTGGCACGTGCTTCTACGCCCCGTTTTGGCTGGAGAGAAAGAAAGGGACTAATGATGGACAAACTCATTGTTGTGCTCTGCGGTCCGTGCATTGCCCAGCATTGTCCTAATGATCCACATGTTTATTAGGGATCAACAATACAGATTTTTTTTTTTCAAGGTTTTTCCTTGCCCTACAAACTTTTCCTTTAACA
The DNA here is from genome assembly GCF_963082965.1 of Carassius carassius. Classification (NCBI taxonomy): domain Eukaryota; kingdom Metazoa; phylum Chordata; class Actinopteri; order Cypriniformes; family Cyprinidae; genus Carassius; species Carassius carassius. Next base: position 4,887,684 of record NC_081767.1, read on the forward strand.
CAGAAACTGAAACATTGGCATAACAGATCACTATAGCCCATCAGCATCAGCACACGAACCAACCATTTCTTCCTCTTTGCTACTGGTTATTACACAGAATAAGCAAACATGAGAAGGTATGTTAAAAGAAACAGTACAACATACTGAAATGTTTCTTGTAATTGCTCAATCAGTGATTCAAGATTAATTAACATTCCAATATTTCCAGTTGTTGTTTTATATTATTAAAGAGCAACGGACTGGAGTAGAAACTGCCTTATGTGCGATTAGTGGTAAAAAAAAAAAAAAAAAAAAAACTCTTACCGGTGAAAGTTTCTGGATAAGGTCATGAGCAACATGCACCAGGTTCTTGTCCTCTTGCAGACTTTTCTGGAAGCGGCGGCTCTCTTCCTCCTCAAGCAGATCAAAGTCATTGGCAGCATCGAGCAGCGCCTGGATCAGACCTTTCCAGGAGCGCAGCGCGGGCACCTGAGGAGCTACGGCTGAACTCACCCCCGTGCCGATCACCAGCACCAGCTCAGGAGCACGCTTCGTCTTCAGGCTGGGCAACAGCTTCCTACTCAGCCAAGGAGGAGGAATTGTAAACAGGTCAGAGGAAACATGCATACGAATGGAACTATGCTACAGAGTTGCATGCAAAGCATGGTTTAAACAGATTTCAAAAATATGAAATAAAACTTTTAAACAATCAGTAAAATGTCGACATCATGAGATGTTTTCTATTTATTCTTTTATAAGCTTGGTGATTTGTTACTAGACTGTTGGACATGTCTAAAATGCCATTAAAATGCCCCTGGTGTATGTGACTTTATGTGTTTAAAAGTATGTTAGATACTAGTTTATCGTCTCACAAAAACGGCATGGGATATGTCTCTCTTCTTTTCAAAAATTATTTCAAAATCTGTCTCATCTAATCCTCTATGCTTAAAAGGGAACACAAAATAAGTTATTTTTCTGTGGATCACAAAAGAAAATATTTTGCATAATGTTGGTTTCAAATCCCATTGACTTCCAAAGTATGGACAAAAACTACAATGGAAATGAATGGGAACCAAAACTGTTTGGTTACCAACAATCTTTAAAATATCTTGTTTTGAGTTCCACAAAAGACAGAATGACACGAGGGTGTGTAAATGATGACAGAAGTTTCACGTTAAGGTGAACTATCATTTTTTCCAAAGAATTGGAAAAGGTGAAGTCTTTCTTATCAGGGAGTACGGGTCTTTGAAAAATCACACTTTCATCAGATCAAGTCAGCAAACAGGAGCTGACTTCAATGAAGAATATTTGGCTCTCCCTGGGAATGTGCTGGCAGCACAGCAAGACACGAACATCTGTTGTTTTCATACCTGACCTTCTTAGCCAATGTGTCTCCATCCTCAGAGTCATGGGAAGGACGCTTCTCTGTCTTCACTGTAACAACAGAGGCCATTCGACTCCTGAAAAACACAGATCCCCAAGTACAAACAACAAATATTGACCAAAAGGCTACACAGAGACAGACAGATTCATTTATATGCAATACTACACAGTTTTTTTTAACATAATTTCATTATATAAACCTAGTGAATTTAAGATTAGTCTTGTTAGGAATCAGACCAATGTCAAGTGCTCATTTAGAAGGTTAATTAAGCTTAACTGAACTAATTGTCCTTTGCCATCTTGACACCGAAAGAGATTTATTCTCCTGTGGCTGGAGGAACGCTTTTCAGGGTATTTAAAAGGAAGAAATCTGAAGATGCCGCAGTGATTTTGTTGTATATACTTCACCCAGGAGCTAACAGATGACAGGGCATCTCTCTTTTCTTTCTGTTTTCTCTTTATTTTTTTTTTGAAAATCATGCCAGACAGATTCAGGTACACATAAAGGGCCCAAAAATCATATGCATAACCTACAACAACAAACACTGACCAGACATCCTCGAGCTAACAGGCTAGCTACAGCTTTATTTTAAGCGCCTAATAATCGAATTATTATAAACTAATAACTTTATTTTCTGTTAATCTTTGAATCCAATCCATCACGAGTACTAATAAGGTAATTACTATCATATAACATTTCTCGATTGTTTTAGCGGGGGCGTTTACTTTACTTGAAGCCTGAAGTCACCTGTTGCTTTTGTTCCATATGTGATACAATACAGCTGTAGCATGCAGGTTAATATTACACTATTGCCTTTTAGATATTATTTAATCTCCAAACTTCACGATTAATAATAATGATAATAAATTGTATGCTTAAAGTTACAAATCGAGATAACGGGAAAGAGGAGATTGTCTTAACGTACCAATCCGCTAAGTTAAATGACATCAAACAATTAAAATGAAGTAACGACAACAGTACAGAAACAAAACGGGTATCTTAAAAACACGACTTACCCAGATGAACAGAGGAAAAAATCAGGATCCAAGCAACTTACTCCCTTAAATTTTTTCGAGGTGTTTGCTAATGATAAAACAAAACACTACAAGCAAACTCTCTTTTTTATCGAACAAATTCTTCCTATATAAGATCTAAATATCAGTAGGGTATCAGTTATTTTCTGACGGTTCACAAATCGAACTGAATCGAAGTTAACTTTAGTTCCAGTTTGATGAAACCGGACCCACAGCCGAAGTAGCACGTCCAACTCAAAAAGAAGCCATTGAGCCGGTTCAACCAACTGTCGAAGTTTGCCGAGGATTACCGATTACTCAACAAGATGCGAATTAGCCGTGGCGAAGTTTGCCGAGAATTACCGAAGATTCCAATGAGTGAGTTGACTGTGCAAGCCTGGCGCGCGTACTGGAAATAGTATGGAGGTAAATCAGTAGCTAAACTCGAGAGGTTGAAAATCTGAAAGTGAGAACTTGCCATGTTAAAATATATCTATTTGTTAGTTGAAATTTACACTCACAGCTCTGATGTGAAAAGCTAAATCTTTAAATTTGCACACACAGATAATGAACAAAACACCCGTGTTTTGAATTGGAAGTTGTAGATTGATAGTTACAAATGTCTTGAATGACATTCACAAAAAGAAAATGACATACACAAATGTTTACGACATATTTACTTTTGCACTTGACTTCAGGTTTGCTGCACAACGTCAAGTCGGCCCTTACAACCTCTCAGATCTGGCAGTACAAGTTCAAGTCCTAGTGCTTTGACTTCTGCTACTCCTTTTGTGGTATTCCTGTTGCAAAACTCACTTGTGCACTTGTATATGCAGAAGTGAGAGAGGGGAGCTGGGGGAGGGGCTTTGGTGCGAATGAAGACATCTTATTGGTCAATGTCCGACCAATGAACAACGCCAGCTATCACGACTTGCCAAGAAATAAATTTGTGTTTTATGCATATGTATCAGTTATTTGTAAAACACTGCAAACTATTTTCACTGAATATTCTTAGCTTTTACAGGGTTTTACAATACTGGATTCATCTTGTCATTCAGGTATTATCTGGTAGACAAATAATGCAACATCTTTCATATGTATATCCCACTGCATATCACTGTACCAGAGTTGCATCATAACTCTGTGGTTTTTATTATTTTTATGTTTTGTAAAAAGAATTTAAACTTCTTTATTGGGTTAAATTCCTAATATGCATGTCAATAATGAACCTTTTTAAATGCAACATAAAAAAAAAATAATTAGTGTTTGATAATGTCTAAACGTACATTAAAAAGCAAAACCTAAAAAAAGAAAAAGGTTATGACCAGCAATACTGTTTTGAGCAACTAGAGTGGAGCTGAATACATGTACGGTATTTATTAAACATCGATAAGGCCATCTAGTGGTTAAACAATGGCATTACATATATTATCTTTCTGGCCACCAAATGCCTCTAATTTGCCTCTGCGCTGGAATTTAAAAACATTTTCTCTATTTTACAATTAAATACCAGACTTATTGTAATTTAAATAATAAGCATTTTAGAAAATGTTATATTTTAAATGGTCATTTATGGATCATGATCTCTTTAGTACCATAATCTCTTCAAATGAACTAAACAGGACTGAGCTAAAATGTAGAACATTTATTAGTTAAAAAGTTACACTTAAGGTGTTTGATCACATTTGACTGCCAAGGAGTATGAGAACATAATGCTGTTTTATACCCCAGAATAAAAAGCTATTGTAAAGCATAGTAATCGTATTTACCCATGCACAATCAATGCATATGTGTTAATAATTACTAGAAATCACTGCAAATATAGTGAAACTGCTGTCTGTCCCGATTAATCCCATTCAAACATATTGACAGCGGGATTTGTTTAGCACTATTGATAGCTCCATGAACCACGTGACCGCGGTGCGCCGAGTTCAAAGCATGTCACGACTGTTTCTCAGCTGCTCTGGTACAGCGAGTTTATTCTGGAATATGCAACAGGATATACGTATGAAAAATGTTGCATTATTTGTCTACCATATAATACCTGAATGACAAAATGAATAAAATGTCTTAAAATCCTGTAAAAGCTACGAATATTCAGTGAAAATAGTGTTTTACAAATAACTGATACATATGCATAAAACACAAATTTCTTTCTTGGCAAGTCGCGATAGCTGGCGTTGTTCATTGGTCGTACTTTGACCAATAAGATGTCTTCATTCGCACCAAAGCCCCACGCCCGGCCCAGTGTTGCCAAGTCCTTTTATTATAAGCGAATTTGGGCTTGTTTTTCTGTAAAGTCGCTAAAAAATATTGGTAGTCGCGGGTCGCATTTTTTTGGGCTTGTTTCTAAAGTGTAGTTGCTTATTTGGGCTTGTTCCCAGCTCCATAATAAGTTATCAAGCAGATATTTTCTATATGTTATTTAAACGTAGTTCTAGCCTGTTCTCTCTGTCCCTCCCTTTCCCCCATACACACAGGAGACAGCTGAGTTTTTTCCCACCCACATCCTGCTTCTAATTGGCTCTGACCGAGATGGCAACGAGTACTAGCCAATCAGAGGCAGAGCAGGGCAATCTGTTTTTTTTTTCTGGTTAGGAAAACGTCATTGAGTGACGTAAACTTTAAATAGGTTACGAGTTGCGACTGATGGTGACTGACTGGACTTTTTAATTATCGGTGTTTACTGTGTATATAATGTACTCGGTACATCAGTCTATATTTGATATCCCATCAGTTTTCTAATGTTAAATAATGTTAAAAGGTGGTTTAACTCCCTCTTGTGTTCATTGTCCTGAAGCTCAGGGGGGAGAAAAATAAATAAACTGTACCTTGTGTGCAGTTTTGTAAGACTGCGCACAGTTTACCAATCTGTCCACATGGATGTAAATTGACAGTCTGTACCTACAGTTTAAAATCCGTCCCCACGAATTGTAAAACCATGCCTGGTTGCTTATTTGTCTCGCGAGACCTGGCAACACTGGCCCGGCCCTGCTTTCTCATTTCTGCATATACTGTACAAGTGCACAAGTGAGTTTTGCAACAGGAATACCACAAAAGGCATCTACCAAAAAAATGTCTTCATTCGCACCAAAAGGGTGGTCAGCCAAATTTCAAGGACCACCCCTGGCCACCATGTAGACCCACCCCTGAATATATGGCAATAATCAGCCATATTTTTCACACAAATAACTGTATTTTTTAATGTTTCGATGTGTGTTGACACAAATTACTTATTTGATTTTTTCATTGATAGAACATTTGTTATGAGTTGAGATGTTAGAAAAGAAATGCATAGAGACGTTATTGTTGACATCAGGAACCGATGTATCGCCTTTTTAAACTGGCTTAATGAGCCGATCTATCCGAAAAGAACCAGAAATTTCGCAGAAATAAATCAAACTTTGCATCACTGGTGTCTATAGGAGCTTTGCACCAGAGGAATCTTTCATTGTTCCTAGAACTATTGGCGGAAGCTTTTTGGCTTGTTTGCACTGCAGGAACTAGGACGTTTTAGTTCTAGTAACTATAGGAAGGTTTAATTCTGCCAGACTGATACAATCACACAAACATTTAAACCCTTATAGTTGACCAGAGTAGAAGTCTCGTGTAGCCAGACCTTCAGACTGAATGCTGAAGGACTGGAATCCATACACTGTCAAGGTCCTGAAACATTATGAAGGGGCGAGAATATTTTTTGTATGTGAAGAAAACAAAAACAAAGATTTTATTCAAATATCTCCTCTGTTTCTCTCAGCATCACCGTAGCACCATTTTGGAGAATATCCGCTGAACACAAGCAGCGTACACTCTTCTGTGTCAGCCGCGACACAAAGATAAGTTTTCTATTGCCGCATATCCACCAGAATTATCCGAAACAATTGTACCAGTATTTTTTTTCCCCAGGAACTATTGCTGCATTCCAGGCAGGTTTTTGAGCTCGTAAGTCACGATTTCAAACCACGACTAATGACTTTGTACCGTTTCAGGCAAGTCATGCCAAACTCCCTGGGCGCAAGGAATTGTAGCTAGATTATTATTAATTTTATTGCAACGTTACATTGTCCTAAAACCTTTTTTTTTTTGTTTTTACGTGTACCACTTGCATAAACGCTGACGTCACATTACCCGTGAAACAACAATGGCATCCCCTACGGATAATATTGCCTACGGATGCAGTGTTTATGCAAGTGGTACACATTGAAAAAATTATTTTAGGACAATAAAACATTGCAATAAAATAAATAATCTACAACAATTCATTGCGCCCAGGAAGTTTGGCATGACTTGCCTGGAACGCTACAAAGTCATGAGTCGTGGTTTGAAGTCGTGATTTACAGGCTCAAAAATCTGCCTGGAACGCAGCATAAAGTACTAGAAAGATTAGGCAAATAGTCTGGTGACGTAGGTCTGTGTGCGTTTCTCAATAGAAAGTACGCAAATTTTGGACTTGCATCCTCGGTAGTTCAGACTTTGCGCATTCGACTAGGGAGCGTGATGTCCGCGACGATGCAAATCTGTTAAAACTGCAAACAGCAGCGTGCTTGATAACATCCCTACTATGCTCGCCATGGCTACTGGAATTTTCCTCACTGTATATATTTACAATAAAACGAAATGAATATCAAATACCACTGCCTCCTTCTTTTTTCATTTAAAAATAATAATAGCAGCAGAAATGTACTTAGCTCAGGGAAATGTGTATATATACAGCCATTACAATAAAACAAAATATTATGTCAATTGTTTCTTTTTATTTTTATTTTAACATATAGATAAATTGAATACAGACCAAAGATTACAAGTTAGATTTACCTAAAACAAATTATACTTTATGTTTAACCACTAAAGAGACATCAGAGCCAGCGGCACATATCAGAAGGTCCGAGGTGAGGGTGCTTTGAAAAAGTAATACCTTGCCAGCTGGGACTTTCTGAGGGGCATTTTTTTACCCGGAACTTTTTTTAGTTCCTGGTTCCTGCGGTGGAAACACACCGAGTACTAGCCCAGAGTCCCTAGTTCCTGGGTAAAGTTCCTGCGGGGGAAATGCGGCTTCTCTCTCTCATCTGCTTTGTTTTTGTTTTGTTTTCGATTGTCCGGGAGAGTCGTGCGGTGACACGCTGCCAAGATGGCAACGGCCCGCTCTGCACACTTTAAGCTTCAAAAACGCTCTTCAGGAGTCTACGGATGAAGTCACGGACATGTTTTTAAACAGTCTATGGTGTTTACGCCGTTGGCTAGAGCAGTGCTGATTGGGGAAAATGTAGGTGTGCTCACTCTATTGGTTAGTAAGGCTGCAGTCATGCATGTGCTATATAATAATATATAATAGTAATATCGCGTCCACATCGCAGGCTTTGCGATTAGCAAACTGCAACATCTCAGGGTCTGAATCTGGCTCTAAATGTTATGGAAATATTGATGCCATCCTTAAGAGGTGGTCACACTAGACTTTGAACGTGCTAAATTATTTCGGACGCTGCTGCGAACATGGGCGGGAGCAAGAAATAACGGTTTCCCCTCAGTTATCACAACATGGATTAATATGTGCTTGTACTGTGTCTTTTGCGACGGTGTCGAATGCGTCTTATTATATTGCACTTTCTGTAGCTCTCTCTATATAAATATATACACACTAAGAGAGAAAAAATTATAAGAAGTGTCCTCATTCAAATGTACCATCTGCTCTTGTTTCCATTGACACTGTGAATCATGCAGCCTCCTTTTTTTTTTTTTTTGTAATCTTTTAAATATGTATTATATAAAATAGGACGCTGCGCTACAGCTAAAATAAGCATTTTTTAATTTCTGTGCAGAGAGGTCACGCAGTGACGTATCGATCTTCTACTGGTCACATGTCTTCGCGTAATGTGAATTCGCAGGTAAGAGTTCACCAAACTTGAAATTTGGAACACAGCGAAATGCATTCGCATGCGTATGAATGGAAGTCAATGGAATGAAAAGTCCAGTGTGACTGCTTTGGCAAGGGGCGGGGCAGTACTGAAACACAGTTTAAGCTGTTCGCCAATCACAGCACATTTTGTTTTTCGGAAGGCGGACCTTCATCGAACCCGGTACTAATTGAGACGTTTGTTGGGGAAAAGGTACTGTAATTATGTAAATTATGTGAGAAATAATGTGTTTATCGAACCACCAAGCATGAGAGCATGTTCTTGTACTACATCCCCAAAACAAAATCAAGTCTTTATAAAACAGCATAATAGGACCCCTTTAGCTACTTCTATCCAACCGTGAATCTGCTATGAGCAAGAGGTAGACTGGAGGTGTACCACAATAAAACCCTGCTCTTTATTCAATATGTCGTTTCACTTGGAAATACATCACAACACTGAAGTCAGTTGCAATTTCCGGTTCACAGGTACCTTGACACTGATATTTTTCAAGGTACTGAAGTTAGAAATTCCTGTATTATGACCACTAATTCACATACTTTGTCATAAGATAAAAGTGGGTTTTGTTCAAAGTAGCTATTATCCACATATTTCTTTGATATGAATATTTTTTGGTAATTCATTAAAGGGGGGGGGGGGGGTGCAATGGTGTTTTATGTATTCAGAGTTGTTCACAGTGTTAAAGAGATGGGTTCTCATGCTAAACATGGCCAAAGTTTTAAAAAATAATTCAGAAGAATAACACAGAATTTCTGTGCTGAAAATCTTACTTCCGGGTTGATACAAGTTTCGGCAGTTTTTTTTTTTTCTATCGTGGATTTAATGACGTAGATGAGAGTGGAACTACTTATATGAGCATTTCTCTCGGAAAAGCGCACCCACGCACACATTGACCAGATGAGAGCGAGACCGCGCACATCAACACGCTTCATCTGGAAATCGTCTGCAGCACTGTATAGGATTTGTTCGAGAATGTCTCCAAATAAGTGTGTTTTTGGATGTGAGGGAAAGTTTACCCTGTTCAGCTTCCCCAAGAAGCCAGAGTTAAATGAACAGTGGATGCAGTTAGTTTTTCCGGGGGCAGCAAGTGTATCAAGTGTGTTTGTGTGTTCTGGTCATTTGAGTGACGAATGTTTTATAAACAAGGCCCAAGTCGACGCTGGATTTGCACATCGTTTGCTATTAAAACATGGAGCCGTCCCTGTGATAAAAGACCCCATTCATGAAAGTACAATTGCATCATATTTCTGTCTTTTGTTGGAAATCAGCACATAAGTGAATACATATTAATGGAAACAACACGAAACATCAGTATTATAGCTCCGCCCACAGCACGCCTCCAGGAGCTCAGCTTTTCCGGAGAGAATCTGAAAGCTGTATTTTTCTTTTATAAATATGATAAAACTAAAGACTTTTTGGAGATATGAAGGATGCAGTACTACTCTATAGGTACTCAAGATTAACATGAGATTAGGTGAAAGTGTGTATGTTTTGTACCCTCAGACAAGTCAAGAATCTTTTTAAATTTTAAGTGATTTCTGGGTATGAGCAGATGCAAAAGTGATGTTGTTTTTTGTTTTTTAAGGATTTGGAGGTACATTCTTACGGTCTTATCAGACTTTTTTTTTTTTTTTACCAAATTCTTCAGAATTTATTTAACACAGGTAGTATTTACTACTAGCTGATGAATGATTCCTCATGGGTTAGTAGATGCATAGTCTGTCTGACATCTAGTGGCTCGTGTTTTGAGGAAAAAAAGCAAAAACAATTGTAAGACTGTTCTTTAGGGATTTTATTACATTTATTAAATGTTGATAAATTATGTAGCCATATCCAAATGGTCATTTTGTAGGTGATGCTGCAGTGATCAAACACAAACCGAGGAGAGTTATTATGGTATATCCAGGTGTGATACTGCAGCAAAAACAGGACTGCATTTCCAAGTATTTGTTAGGATATTACTTTGGTTTAGATTGATATTTCTAGATAAACAAACACAGATCCATTTGATTCATTACTTAGTGAAATATTAATGTCCAAAATAGCAGCAGATGCTGTTTTTGGAAAATTATTTCTAGCAAAAATTATTCTGAACAAGACCAGTTTAACATTCAGTAATTACCGGTTCTCCACTATATAAAGCAGAAACCTTCACATAACACACGCAAGTATTCCGTTGTTGCATTATTATTATTATGTCAATAAAGTCATATATAAAGTGATATATACTGTATATATATATATATATATATATATATATATATATATATATATATAAAATTTACTGGACCATCACACTGTAAATCTTGAAATGGATTCAGATTTTACTAGTATTTTACAAAATATTGTACATAGTAAAGGCACTGTGCTTGTTCCTTTTCAGCTCAATGAAAAAAGTACTTGCAAAACATGTCCAAGCTCACATTTCAGCCCGAAATAGTACAGTAATGACAATATTTATGAATATATATTTTTATTACTGTACAATGTAATATTACATACTGCCCAGTACGTCATTTAAATTTTTTTTTGTTGCATAAATTAAAGAACAAGAAATACTACCATTGTATACAAATTCTTTTTAAAATACAATTTCAATGATATATCATTATTTTTTCCCTTTTTTGCTTTAAGGTAATGAGAGTTGGGGGAATATGTAATGTCGTACTTGAAAAAAATTCTTAATGATCCAAAACACAAGATTCTTTTTTTTTTTTTACATCATATCATTTACTTATTTTGGTTTTGGGATGAACTATGACCGAGACTTGTTCTTTAGAGTTTTGCTTTGAACATTGTATTAGTCACAACATAACGGACGAAACTTTTTCGAACATCTGATATTTTGCTTTGATCTCTTTTTAAAAAGCTGCTGAATCCATATAAGGGGTGTGTCCTGTGGCATATTTTAAGCATTACAACACAAGAAAGACTTTGGGTATCTAGGCAGGATGGTGCACAGTGTTTCTCTCTAAACTGAGATTGAACCTTCCCTAAAGCTGGTCTTTCCAATCAGAACATTCAGCAGAATGGCCTTTCCCTCTCTAGACTCCTTCTGCGCCTTTTTAATGATGTCATCAAGTTGCGACTCATCCTCTCGGCCAATCAGGTAACCTTTGCCCCCATAACCGTCGGCTACAATATGATAATCTGCAAGTAGGAAATGGAACAGAACAGCACATGATGCAACTCATCACTATGAATGTTCAACATACAATATTTCACTTTAGAAAAGAGCTTGATCATAATATGAAACATTTTTGTTGATCGGAAGACAACGTTTTACTGCAGATTCTAAACATAGCATTGACATTTAAACATGCAGTAAATAACCATTTAATGAAGGTGCCAAAGCCTCTCTCACCTGTAAAGGCAAGACCGCAGGCCACGTTGCTCCCGAGCATAGGCACTTGTTCTCTGGAGATCTGACTCCAGCATGCATCATTTCCCACCAGAGCGATCACTGGGGTCTGACGTGAGACGACAAGGGAGTCAATACAAGTTTTCAAGAGAAAAGCAGGTGGAAGCCACAGCGAGGATGTTTTTGAAGCCATATTCCAGCATCAGTTTCCACAAAAAATATTAAAGTTGGTTATAACAAACAAAGTTACAATATACATTTTGTTTATCAGAACACAAATGAAAATATTTATAATATTCTCTTATTTTATCATTCCCTCCATTGAAAGTGCAAAGCCAAAGTTTCAATGGACTTTCAGTGCAAGAAATCTTTTAATTTAGTCATTTCAGGCATCTTAATTTGTAATTTGGAAGACCTAGACGAGGTATGCATAGATTAATACATTTTTGAATACATTCTGAACTTGATGTTGTAAAAGTTGCAATCAGTGCTTTAAAGGCTTGTTATGTTTGTTAAAGTTGCTAACCTTGTGACGTGTGAAGGTATCAAATTCAGCCACGCTATATCCGAGGGAACCATCGCCGTAAACGATCCATACCTGTCAACAAGATATTAGCTGTTTTTCACCCCAATAATGTGACTAGGGTTGAATTGTGACTAAATTGGTGCTCTGAAAAAAAAAAAAATTATTTCACGCTGAGATTAAGACCTTACCTCAGACTCAGGACGACAAAGCTTTGCTCCAAGAGCAAACCCTCCTCCAACACCCAGAGTCCCAAAGGCCCCTGGTGCAAAGACAAGCCACAAGTCATGATGAACACAAACACTTTGAGTGGATTGTCAGAGCTAGAAATTGTTGTGGAATTAGATTTGTACCAAAACTAAATTTGACTTTTCAAGAAATTTCCAAAACTATAATAACACTCTGAAAATGAAAACACTGAAACATGTTATTCAAATAAAATGGCAAAATCGTGGATTATGAATATGCTGCCACAATTCTAGTACACTTTGAAGTTTTTATGCTCTGCAACGTTTCATGCACCATAATTAGGGTGACCATATACGCCGTTCATAGGGGACACATCCCAGCCAGGATTTTAATATTGCCTAAAATATCCAGGTTTTGGCTATTTGCACTGTGCAGGTTGATCGTTGTGTAACATTCATGAATGCTATAAAGAGCAGAGCAGACGGCTCCTCATGCTTTCGAATTCCTTTCACATGATTGTTCGTTCGTTTGACTTGAAGCATTGTGGCGCACTTTTTTTTTTTGGATTTGTGTGCAGCAACACTTCAAGTCAATCGAACGAACAAACACGTGCGCATATTTGCATCCCCTCTAGATCTCACCTTCTCACACGCAGCCCCACGATTGGTCGATTATGTACAATACCTGCATGCTATTGGTCAAACTGCTCTGGATGTTTTAGGCATTATTAAAATCCTGGCTGGGACGTGTCTCGTATAAATGGCGCATATGGTCACCCTAACCATAATGGCACAAAAATCTCACGTGGGCGGGCTTAAAAACAGTCTACTCTCATTGGCTAGTGAGATTTGGATGGACAGCAACCTGACCTGAAAGTAGAGACTACAGTGGTGCGAATTATGGAAAGTGATCTGAATGTGGTTCTCTTTTCTTTTTTAGTGGAACTGATTGTTTGTGTATTAGTAATTAATATTTAAGGTTTGGGTAGTCTTATACGTATAACTACTTTTTCGAAACGTCGTCATCAGCATCATCTCCCTTCACAGCTGGACTCTGAAAGGAACCCTCCACTATTTTTGAAAATAGGCTCATTTTCCAAGTCACCTAGAGTTAAACAGTTGAGTTTTACAATTTTCGAATCCATTCAGCCGATCTCCGGGTCTAGCAGTAGCACTTTTAGCTTAGCTTAGCATAGATCATTGAATCTGATTAGACCGCTAGCATCTCGCTCAAAAATGACCAAGGAGTTTCTATATTTTTCCTATTTAAAATCGAACTCTTTTGTAGTTATATCGTGTACTAAGATGGACTGAAAATGGAAAATGTAATTTTTCTAGGCCGATATGGCTAGGAACTATACTCTCATTCCGACGTAATAATCAATGAACTTTGTGGCCGTACCATGGGTGCAGCAGGCACAGTGATATTACGCAGTGCCTAAAAATAATCTGGTATTGCTTTAACTCAGCGGTTCTCAATTCCAGTCCTCGCGCCCCTCTGCTCTGCAAATTTTGTACGTTTCTCTTAGCGCTTCAGACGTTTGTTCTATCAGAACGTAAGTGCCCTGCGAAGTGGACATCACATGATATTGCAGCATGATTCCAGTTCGAAGCGACCGTATATGTTCCAATCAAAGTGCACTGAAGTGTGCGAGACGTGAATTTAAATTGTATTAATTTACAGAGGTATATGATGTCACAGTTGTCCGTGTTTAAAGACGCTGCGCAGCACAAATCACTTTACATGAAAGAAATAATAATGATCATGTCTTGATTTAAAATTATATAAGTTACTTCTTTTTATACTAGGGTTTGCACGAGGACTGGAATTGAGAACCGCTGGGGATAATATTTTTAGGTTTTGTTTGTTTTAAATGAAAAAAATGGATAAGTGTGTGTAATGAATGTACAGTATGTGTGGGGGTTTGTAAATTCAAAGAAGCCTGAGTCAGCTTAGAACTGTGAACATTAAAAAAAAAACTTCCATAAGAGTTCAGAAATAATAGAGGATGATTCTATTCTATGGATAATTATATTCTATAGAATCAGAATTGTTTTGTGGATTCTTTTAAAGTTGTTCAAATGTTCACAGTCTACAGACTTAACACTGGTTTCGTGTGTGACGGCTAACCTGGGTCCAGCCAGCGGATCGGGCCCCGTGGTCTCATGATATATGCAGCGCTGCCGACAAAATCACCCCCATCAGCCACTATGATGCTGTCCTCAGCCAAGAGCTCATCCACACGATGCAAAACACTCAGAGGGTTCACATGCCTCTCTGTCTTCTCATCCGCTTTTGCTCTGAAGGCAAACATGGGCATTATGAGAAACTAAACGGGTAGAAGACATCAAACGTAGCCAAAAGAATATGGACAGACATCGCTTCTAATTAACAGGAGGGAATACTGGCAAATATTTGATTGTATGTTTTCGGCCATGCAGTGTAGGCCTGATTCTTTCTCTAGAGACTGAGAATCCAAGCAGGAGAGGTAAGATCACCTGTTAGCTTTCTCTTTGATGGCATCTCCCTCTTTCAGGCTCCTAGGCCATTCCTCTGGACATCTGTGTCCCTTCAGGGCTTTTGAGAGACGCAGGAGGAAAGAACCAGCATCGCCTAAATAAGTTGGAAAAGGAAACCTTGTTAAATAACAGGATACATGATATAGTTTCATTTTAGTGAATTAGTTGATTAACTGCTTACAGAGTTATTAGTATTAAGGTATCTAATATGCTTTAATTTAGTGTTTCTTTAGTGTTAAAAGTATCTCTCCAATAGGAAAACACTTTGTTGTAGTCCTACCATTATTTACATGAAATAGCTATGTCACCATTTTATACATTTGCATTATGTCTGCACACTAGTTACTCTGGCCCACTCAGTTGGGTAAGTGCATTTCAGGAAGAGGGTGAAAAGAGCACAGTGTGAGAAACATAATGTATTTTATTCTAGCACACCCCAAAATATTAGAATGTTGTAAATTAGTATAATATGAGCACTTTAATGCAAATGTATTTTGTCACTGTTTTGTAAAAATGTATTTTATCTCCTTATGTTATAGTTACATTTTTATGTGTTTTAATATATTATGTAAAAGAAAAATGTAGTTGTTCACCTTGAATAGCCACTGTTGGCTTCCAGAACATGTCTGAGTTCTTCAGTAGCTGACTCCTGTCTCTGTTGACGGCGATGATTTTGCTCCGTCTGTTCAGTACTCTACCGTAACTCAGTCTGAAATCACACACCGTGCCTATGCACCAAAACAAACACATTCAGGAACAAGAACTATTAAACTAAGCAATACCGGTAGGGTCTTTGCACCGCGGTGCTCGGGCCCTAACTATGCAAAACCCAGGGTCCTGCACATATTCCAACTGTTCAGTGAGTGGTGATGTTGCCCACCTGCCAGCAGCACAAGGTCAGCCTCTTTCAAGGCATCTCTCCTGTTCTGTCTAATGTGAAGTGGACTGTTCTTTCCCAGCATCCCTCGGGACATTCCACCCAGGAAGCAGGGAATGCCTAAAGATTCTAAGGCCTTTCTGTGACAGAAGCATAGAGGGCAAAAAATATCAAAAAAATTGACTTCAGTCATAGGTTATGGGTGCTTTTGAATAATGATGTAAATCAGTGGTTGTTGTTGGTTTGGTTTGGAAATTCTGGACACACATACTCAATTTATGTTTCTTAGAAATGATTTTGGTCAAATGTCATTTGTAAATAACTTTTACACAGATGTGCCTGTGCATTTACATAGACAAAAATAAAAAAAATGAATGGATAAAATGGACAGTGGAAGGTGAAGTCACCATACATGACTGTTTTCAGTACTGTTTTAAAGCGTCCCAGGACTGGTTTCATGAATCTAGATAAAATATTGTGAGTGATACTAAAGAAGAAGAAACATGGATGGTATTGATGTATTTAGAATTTTTGTTCACTACAAAATCTTATTCTTCACACTTTATCTCATACATTGAGCAGGTGTGCCCACATTTTTGACTGGCAATTTATGGATTCGTGTAATATGTCAACATTACTGTAATTTACAGGAGGTGTTGTAGTGGGTAAATCTGGACTAGTGACCCAAAGGTCAGAGTTTTACAGACTTGACAATGTGACCCGTGAACTGTTCAATGAACATCTGAAGAGAAGGCTACTCCATTTACCTGACATCATCTGCTGGTGTAGGGGGCAATGTCGCCTGACTGCCTAACAGTATGACGGGTTTCTTGGCTCTGCTCACCAATTCCACACACCTTTGGACCTGGGAAGAGTAAAGGGTGAAGAGCCACTCAAGTGCAATGTGATCTTATCTTCTGTATTTGGTGCAGAAGTCAACATTTCAACATTTCCCCTTTAGATTTCTTGAGGTTTCTTTACTGGGGTCGGTTACATAAAATATTTAGACTACTCTTACAAGTTAGTGATCTATCTAGTTTATGTTATGTGTTATATTGAGACTTGATGATGATGATGATAAAATCTTGTGTCATTATCATTAACATGATCAGTTGCATCTACTGTCTATCTTCCAATACTATATATGCCACACAGGGTAGAGAAGTTTCACCTCATCCTCTGTGGCATGTGGGATGTGAACAGGAAGTGGGGACAGATCACATGTCTCCCATGCTCCAGCAAACAAGTTTGATAAATGATTCTGGAGATACCTATGGGATGACAAGAATGACAGCTGTTTCAGTCATGCTAAAGAAAGTTATTAAAAAACATCATTTGTCATTTAATAACAACATCAAGTGCAGGAATAACAGTATGTGAATAGTAGGGTTGTGACAGAGAAGAAATTTAATTAACGTGTGGCAATACCGGTAATAATGGTATCACCGTGGGGTGGGGACTTTCCTTCACTTTTAAACAGCTTCTAAATGCCCGCGCGCATTTTACTTTCACTTTAGAGGCAATTCGGAGTCAGTTGCTTGAAAGGACAACAACAAACTCACTTATATTAAACATAGAACTTTTGTTAACTAACCGAACAAAAATACACCATGCTCTAGGCTTAATATAATATAAATAACTTACACAAAGTTTAAATGTAAAAAAAAAATTTAATAAATAAAAATAAGCAAACACTGCGCAACCAAATAAATAAGAAACAAAACATTTATTAGCAAAACGTACAAGAAAGCTTGGAGGCACGGCATACACTTTGATAAATAAAAATAAATAAATTACATAAAGATTAAATACAGTAAAAAAAATCAGCTTACACTGTGGAACCTTATAAATAAGAAACAACTTACAAAATCACTTTAGATAAATGGCAAATATATATATATACAGTACAGACCAAAAGTTTGGAAACATTACTATTTTTAATGTTTTTGAAAGAAGTTTCTTCTGCTCATCAAGCCTGCATTTATTTGATCAAAAATACAGAAAAAAACAGTAATATTGTGAATTATTATTACAACTTAAAATAATAGTTTTCTATTCGAATATACTTTAAAAAAAATAGCCTTCAGTCTTCAGTGTCACATGTAACATCCAGTCTATCACATGATCATTTAGAAATCATTCTAATATTCTGATTTATTATGGGTGTTGGAAACAATTCTGCTATCTAATATATTTGATGAATAAAAGGTTAAAAAGAACTGCATTTATTCAAAATAAAATAAAAATTCGAATAATATATATTCTAATAATATATTTTCTTTACTATCACTTTTTATTAATTTAACACATCCTTGCTGAATAAAAGTATTGATTTTATTAAAAAAAGAGAAAAAAAAATTACTGACCAGTAGTGTATATTGTTATTACAAAATATTTATATTTTAAAAACATAGCTTCTTCTTTTTTTACTTTTTATTCATCAAAGTATCATAAAAAAGTATCACATGTTCTGAAAAAATATTAAGCAGCAGAACTGTTTCCAACTTTGATAATGAATCATCATATTAGAATGATTTCTAAAGGATCATGTGATAATGATCCTAAAAATTCAGCTTTGCATCACAGAAATAAATTATAATTTAAAGTATAATAAATTTAAAAACAATTATTTTAAATTGTAATAATATATCACAATATTACATTTTTTTCTGTATTTTTGATCAAATAAATGCAGGCTTGATGAGCAGAAGAAACTTCTTTCAAAAACATTAAAAATAGTAATGTTTCCAATCTTTTGGTCTGTACTGTATATATATAGCCAAACAGCTAGGTGCTTTTGCATTTTGTTTGAAACTAAATCTTCTGCCATGGTTTTGCCTGTCTCATCTCACTCTTCTTGTCAGTCAGCTCGCGTGATAAATGAAATCTGACTGCTGCTGCTGATCTGTGATACGACTGTCATTCGGTTCACTGCATTGAGCAGCCACGTTCAGTTTTTAACTGTAGTGTCTGTTCTCTAACTTAACTAAATGATTGCCATTACTATAAAAAAATGGCGGGGGCCAGTGCGGCAGTGGGCAAGTGACGTAACTGGTGTTGCAGCTGTATCACCGTCAGCACCGACTATCACAGCAAGCCGATAGTGAGAAATGATTATACCATGCAATGATTCTCCCCATCAGACCTTTGGGAGTGTTTTTAGGGGCAGACTCTTTCTCCACCACATGGTAAGGGTACAGTGTGTCTATGGGAAACTCTATAAACACTGGGCCTGTGGAAAAGAAAAGAAAAAACACTGTAGAATTATACTACAGAATTACAAACAGCACTCATTTACATATAATTATATAACTTAGAAATGCAATTCAAGTTGCTCAATGAGATGAAACAAAAAAACATGTATGAATGTATAAAGTACATGTATGAAATTTGCTATTTTGACATTGAAACATTCTATTAATATGATTTGTGCAAATCCAAGGATTTTTTGTTTTCATAGGAATTAAACTGAAATAATAAATAAAAATAATAATAATTATTATATATAATTAAATTCATATTTATGTTTTTGCTGGGTAACATTATATGAATTGAATGAAAAAAAAGAAGAAAAAATTATTATATATATATAGTTCAATTCATAAAGTTACCCACCAAAAAACTAAATTTCCTTGGATTTGCACAAATGTACGCAGATGTACCTGGTGTGCCAGACTGTGCGATGGCCAAGGCTTTTCTGACAGTGGGAACAATTTCTCTCACGGTCCTCACTGATGCACAGAACTTACAGAGAGGCTTGAAGAGGGACATTTGGTCAATATCTTGAAGTGCACCTCTTCCCTGCAAAGAAACCATCAGACATAATACTGATGACCAATGAATAAAGAGTATGATGCAGCTGACACCCAACAATTATTACACTGAAATTCAAATCATTAAAAGCCTTTCCACACCAATGACTTGAAATTGTAATAATTGTCATAATCATATTTTTCATTGTCTGCGACTTTTGGGTGCTTCCATAAAATGGATATCAAACTTGTTAACTACCAAACAGTCATACAGGTTTAATTTTAAAAATCAAATCCTTGCTATCATGTTTCAAGGCTAGTTCCCCGAAAATCAAGGTATAGAAGTATAAGCCAACCAGAGCACAGAGCAAACATGCAGGTGACATGCACATGAAGTGCACGTGACTCACAGTCTGTACAGCACTTCCTGACCTGTAAGAGAGTAGCAGCGGCACCACCAATCAGAAGCAGCGGTGATTCGGCCATCTGAGCGTTCTTCACCGCAGTCACTGTGTTCGTCAGTCCTGGCCCCGCCGTCACCGCAGCCACACCAACTGTACCTATAGCAGCAAAACCAACGATTATCAGCTTCTCCTACTTCTTCTAACATGATGTGTCCGCTTTTCTGTCGTTTGATTCAGTCTTACCGGAAAGTCTTGCTACGGCATCAGCAGCAAACACAGCTGTGGCCTCGTGGCGTGTGTCAACAATGCGGATGCCCAGTTTCTCACAGGCCACCAGGATGGGTGAGATGTGTCCTCCTACCAACGTGAAGACAAATTTGACCCCATGAGCTCGCAAAACCTCCGCCACGCTCTCTCCTCCATGTCGAGGGCTCTGTGTCTCAGTCTGGGAATGATGAATATTAAAGTTGCAATGAAACAGATGTAGCAACAGATACTTTCATTCATAATGTAACTTATGGGGAAAAAAAGATTGCAGAAGTTGTAAATAAAACAAAGATTATTGTAGTACATTTTACGATAAAATACTATTGTAGTCTTTCTACTACAAAATGTCATATTTAATGCAATGTTACTTGCTCAAATTGTTGTTTTTTGTGAAATTTACTACTAATTTCTGAGTGAAATCTTTATACACCATTTTTTTTTATTTTCAATGCTTCCAAGTGTGACGGAAAACATTAGGGCCGGACTTGGTTCTATGAATCAGTTGCTGATTGGATGTTGAGAACGGGAGGCAGATGAACGTGAGCTTGCAGGAGCAGTTTTAAGGGACTAAATGATTGGAAAAGAAGTCTAGGTCCAGTTATGACATTTTGATTAAACATTGTGAGGTCAAAAAGATCACAAGAAGACCTAAAGCATGCATTTATAAAAAAAAAATCATGCCAACTTTTAATAATTAATGCATCATTTGTCAGATCTTTCTTAATGGATCAGTCGATCATTTATTATTTGTACATTTACAAATACTATGAATAATTTGTTCCCGAAACAGACTGATTTGATATTTGAATTCAACTCACACGATCCAATCAGAGCAGTTAGCAGCTCACTGGAGCTGAAAATCATCAGTAAGTAAAAACTACTAACAAAGTTCAATTCAATCTGTTTTCACACAAAGCTGTCATTTGACTTTGGAAATGTTTAAAAAAAAATAATGCCAGTCAAATCTTATTTTGTTCCTTTGTTCTTCCAAAAAAATAAACTAGACAGGGTTTCTCCAGACACTCATTACCGGTTTTACTTGTTTACTTATTCCTTACAAACAAAACCATAAGCGGTGATATACATTTCTGGCAATGCAATACAAATGTTTAAAATAGGTGAAAAATTGGTTAGTGTTGGGAGTCTGGCCAGGTGACAGCAGGCCTGTTATTAGAGCATTACAGCACCTTTTTTTTGTTGTTGGTGAAAATACATAAATAAATCAACAATAACCCAAGTCCTGCTTTTGTTGTTACGCAAGAGTAGCCATACTCTTGTACACCTGACACACACCCTTGTGCAAAACTGTGCTTCTTCACCTGGTAATTTACAATTATTTTATAGTTATTAAACATGCATGTTATTATTATTGTGAAAGTCACTACTAGATAGATAGATAGATGTCAAACTACGTTGTGAAATGTTTATATATTATAATGCAGATTTGTCACAATGTCCCATACCTTATGAAACAGCTGGTAAAGTAAGCCCAGTTTATAAGATGCAAGGATCACAGCCCCAAGTACAGCACCCAGAGAGCAGCCCAAAACCACGGTAATGTCCATCGCTAAAGTGGGTTCGTGGTTTACGACCTAAAGTCCACCTGTCCCGTTTTTTAACCTGTCCAGCAAATGCAGGAAAACAAGTGAATCAGCAAGCCGCTAACAGTGGCCGTGGGTTTCAAAATCGACTTTTCCCGTGGGCAAAAAAACGAGACGGCGGTTATTATTCAACACGCTGTCGTGTATGATGTTGTTATGGCCTAAATAAGGTCAGACAACACCGTACCTGCCAACTCCTCCCAGCTCCAGTTGCTGCTGAGGCTGATGAATGCACTCCTGTTGACGGCGTCAGGAACACAAACAGAAAGTACTGAATGGACCGAGTGAGAGCGTGTTACGCAATAGGCGGAAAAACTGTTACGCTTTTTGCGTAATTGTCTGTCCCTTTGCATGGCATATTCAGCGCACTCAGTTAATTATCTTTGAGAATAGCAGGCTGCGCCATACCGTGATTGACAGCGCAGTCATCCAAACGGAGTCTTAAACGTATCTCTGTTACTCTAGTAACGTACTGTACAATCACCAGGAAACACATGAGTAGTGTCATTGATAGGTTGTTGTTTTTGTTATTTTTTTGTTTGTCTGTGAGAGACAACGGTGAGAATATTTTTTTCCCCAGAAATAATTATTTAAATTGAAGTGTATAAGTCATTTTCATACAGTGGTATTGTTTTTGGAGTTTATAATTTATTAAAACTAAGGCGTAAAGTAAGCAACATATAAGCAAAAGGTCTAAAGACGTTATCCCCAGGATTCACAGGCTTAATCTAAACGTCTATTTATCATCTGACTGGATAACATTTGATAAGTATTGTAGATGAGCACATCTAACAGACATGAAACAGGTGTCTGAGCGATGTGTGTGTGTGACATTGTGTAGAATTCACTTTTGTCAACACTGCTTTAGATGAGTGTAAGTCATGTAACTAAACAAATCTACGTAAAGTAACTAAACATAAGTTATCTATTTTATTTGTCCATTTGCAAAATTGATAATTTAAGGAACATTTGTGTTGGATAAAAAGTGAGTTACATCAGTTATTAACTCAACATGTAAATGCAGTATATCACAGATACATGACAGAGGAGACTGACTCTTGTCTGGATGTTACAGAGACAGATGAGACACGTGTGTTTACCTGCTGCAGAGAAACTGATGAAGGAATGCTGCCATCAAAGGATTTGTGTAAGTAGCTACACTACAAAAATAAATGAAACATTTTAAATCTTTTTAGTTTTATTTTATTTTAATGTAATTTTAAACAACTATTAAACCTCTTTTCTTATTGTTGATTTCTGTGCATTTGCTGCAGATCTTTTGTGGTGGAGCAGGACCTGCAAGGAAAGGTGAAAAAAGGGAAAACCTGAAACAAAAGAATAATGTAATGACTTTTTGTATTGTGTATGTGTATTTTTGTAGGACATGAAAATGTCCGTAGACTGGTGTGTGCACTGAGGATGGAGAAGACCACAGCATCATCCTGGAAATGATCGAGAGTCACAGATGAGATGCTCCCTCACTCCACCTGCCCTTTTCTGCCTCATCAGGACCAGATGCTACTGTGGTGTCTTCATCCTCAGTTTGAATACCAGGGAACACATGTTAGGTAAAAACTGTTAGTCTGAATGCACTATAAGTCACTTTGGATAAATTTATAATGTATTTATAAATTTGAACTACTTCAGTGGTTTAGCCCACTACAAAAGTACTAAATCAATGCATGTACTTGTAAACTCTGTGTAAATGTTTTTCAGGTAGTCGTGCTCATGGGGTGCAGACACACGAAAGTTTGGAGCAGACACAGCAGTCAGATTGTCCTGCAAGTGTTCCCCTGCTCTAGCTTCAAGGTTGTGTGGTTCAGAGAGCCATCATCAAGGTCTTCCTCATCCTGTTGCTCAACGACATCCCCATTGAGAAGAGTGAGATTGTGAAGTGCAGCAGCAGAACTGTATCAGCTGTGTTCAGATGGCAGGAGGATGTTGGGTTCACCATCTGTAAATACATGATTGTTAGAACAATAAGTTTGAATGACGCTTTGTTTCATGTGTTGTTGACTTGTACATCTATGCATTTATTGTCATGCTAACTTTTATACATTGTTTTAATCATTTAGGCATGTTTTTTTGTTCTCAGTAAATAAAATCTAAATATTTTATCCACTCATGTATTAATTGCTTGACTGAAAATTGATGTATTCACATCAACTGCATTAGTTTAACTAATCAACTAATCAACTAATCAAATCAACAGTCTTCTCCAAAGGTGAGATCTTCGAGCAGCTGATCCAAGTACCCTTGGTGCAGATATTGCAGAGTCGCTGTGTGGTGTTTGTGCACCTGACCCTCTTTTTTATTGTTATTGCCAAATTATTACATAAAAGATCATGGTAAGACGGTTGTATCTAACAATTAACAATCATAATAATGATTTTCATCAAAGTATGAGATACTATACAAGACATTTTTTCACGTAAAATAATTGAAAAAAATATTCAAGAGATAACGAATTTGGGTTTTCTCTAATAATCAAAAAATGCTTTAAGGATAACACTTGATCACATTAGTGGAGTTAAAAAATATAAAAAATTTAAATCAACAGTATTGGCTATACTACAATCACAAAATAAAAAGGCAGCCGTTTCTTCAACAAGACTACAACATGGGCAATGTTCTTCATTATCAAGATACTTACAAATACATTAATTAAACCTGTCACTTATATCTTTTAAGTTTTTTGTGCTTGTTTTAACTTTGTAGGTCACATGATCAACATAGCGGATGATGATATACAAATTGCATTCATACTTCATACATACTCATTTAGGCTGTAGAGTATGTACTCTTTTAGCGCTCGTTAAGTTAGTACTTGAAATTAAGTGCCTAATTAAATGGTATGCGGTTTCGAACGCATCCCGACAAAATCTCGTTTTGACATCTCGCGTGGTTCTGTGTGATTTGAACAACATCAAGTTACGCCTCTTTCGTTAAGGTACGCCAACTTCAAGTTAACGCCCCTGTCTTGCAGTCTGCAGACGGACTCTTCTCGGGGACTGAGAGCTCTCAGACTAAATCTAAAATATCTTACACTGTGTTCCGAAAATAAATGTAGGTCTTACTGGTTTGGAACGACATGAGGGTGAGTTATTAATGACATAATTTTCATTTTTGGGTGAACTAACGCTTTAGCATTATAAGATACAGTAAAGGTATTAAGTCACATTTAAAACACTCGGCCTAGATAACACTCGCCGATGCCGAGTCTGAGCCGAGGGTGCCACAGAGCAGGAGAGCTCAGGCCGATTACTACATGCTATCTGGGGCAGTCTGCACTTGAATCATTAGAGCATAATGAAGTTTATTATTACATTCACACATTATATAGTTGCATTGCAAAGGGTGGTGTAGTAGTTTATCCAGTAAGAATTGTACACTACATCATATAGGAACGTCTAGCAAACAAATTTCCTTCCTGCTGCCTCTAGAGCTCATAGGGTGTAGAATACATCTGTATGTTATATAAAATGAAAGTATGGCCAGGAAGTTCTGAACATATTAGGCCTACAGTGTGGTGTATTTAATGTTAAGAACATATCAAAATTATGTTTTGGGGATTATTGAGTTGTATAAGGACCATATGGCATAGATAGTTTTTCAGGAAGATCTGTTATATATTGTGTCGGGGCGAAGAAGGACACGACGCAAGGATGCAGGGAAGTTCCCCGAAGGGTGGATTTTATTAATGAAAAGGCTGTGAAAGGGGGTTGGCGTTAGGCAGCTTGGTGCGCAGTTCTCGGCTTCCTCTTGCACAGCGATGGTAACCCACCACGCAGGTACTTCTCGGGTGTCACCATGCACACAGGTGATGGGCAGCTTCGTTTTGGCTTCAGCTCGCGGAAGTAGGACCGACATCTTGACCAGGCTGACCACACTGCTGGAGTCAAGAAGGGCGAGGAACGGGCGGCCATTTACTTTCACTTCCACCCGCATTCTCCATGTGCACGGCGCAGCCTGCCAGCCAAGGTCGTCCCAGAGAGTGGGGTGCTGTGGGTCGAAGGTCCACTCATTGAAGAGTTGGGCGGCGCTGATCGGCGATAGCCCCATCCGGCCCAGTATCTCCTTCCTCAACTCCTCGTAGGAAGCGCTTTGTTCCGGAGGAAGCGCAAAGTATGACCGTTGTGCCCCTCCTGTTAACAGCAGGGCAACGATCCGTGCCTACTCATCCTTGGGCAAAACCTCTCGTTTGGCCATAGTCTCTGACGTCTGGAGATACATCGTTACGTAACCGTGCACATTTTGGGCAGCAACTGCGTTGCCTGGACACGGGAGTCAGGTAGTGGAGTTCTCGGGGCAGTGGCCAGATGGAGCGCGGCGAGCTCACATTCAGTTTCCCCTTGCCGGGAGGCCATGGGCCCCATAATTTGCTGCTGGCGGATGTTCACCTCGGTGAGGTGTTTCAGCAGCTCTTCCATCCTTGGGGGAGGAGCGCCACCTGGGGGAAACAGAGAAGGCACGTGAGCCACAGGGGAAAGGAGACAAATAAAAATAAAAATCCAAACCAGTCCAAAAGGGGTAACACTGCGTGTGGAGGGGCCGTTGATGACTTCTTCACTGTCCTGCCCACATTCTCCACCAGTGTGGTGGGGTGAAGAAGGACACAACGCGAGGATGCAGGGAATTTCCCCGAAGGGTGGATTTTATTAATGAAAAGGCGGTGAAAGGGGGTTGGCGTGAGGCGGTTTGGTGCTCTGTGCTCGACTTCCTCTTCAACTGGTGCTCTGTGCGGTGGGGCTGGCGGCCACACACTGCTCTCTGTAGAAACAATAGAAGATCGGGTTAGGCGAGTCTTGCGGAGACATCTCTCACATCTGCGTTAGTTTGCTGGGTTTATGTAGCCAGAGCTTGATGGGGCGCAGGTGTGGCCACTCAGCCCGTGACGAGCAGGTGCAGGTGTGACTGCTCAGTTTCCAGGGCGACGCTGATGAGAGCTCGGGACACGTATCACAGTATGTGTTAAACAAAGAAGAGCACTAGTGCCAACTGCTGGTGGATATTTACTTTTGAGCTGGCTAGCTTGTTGATGTTTGGGTGCATAGCCACCAAGACGTTATTAAACTTTTGTCTTTCTCTTAACCGTGGCTTCAATGAGTCCTTAAAAATGACCTTTCTGCTTCTTCGAAATCCCACAGGTGGCTGCTCAGCCACAACAATTTGCTGATGAGGATGAGATCATTAATGAAAGAGAAGGACTTGAAGTCAGCAAAGATGGCAGTGATTATCACGGAATCGGGCCTTTGTTTCATAAAAGTTGCCGAGAGCTCCGCGGATTATGAAGAGCGTTTTGCACAGTTTGTGGAGGCCAACATAATTGAGGAAGACTGGAAATACGCTGTTTTTCTGTCTGTGCAGTGAAAAGAAATTTTCGTTGCTCAAGGATTTATTGGCACCGAAAAGACCATCAGAATCATCATTAGATGACATTTTGAAAGTGCTCAGAGACTTCTATATACCTAAGAAAAATGTCTTGAAAGATATAGTTTTAGTGCACAAAAACAGCTGAATGGGGAATCCAGTTGCAAATACAAAGACTTTCAATGCCGAGCCTGTGGAAAAAAAAAGGACATCTGGAGCGTGCCTTTAAAAATGCCATGCCACAGAAAGGACCAGAGAAAAACAGAACCTGTTTCACCAAGTCACAAGCCGTGAATAAGCCATTTTGGGAAAGCAAGACGAAATAAACTTCTACTGAAGGAGTCAATGAAGGAGAAATTGTGATGTGGTCAAGATGGTGTTACAGTACAGATGGGTCGGAGACGGGAGATCACAGGTAAGGTGGTTTATTGACACAAGCAGATGGGATAGTGAAAACAGGTGAGTTAAATAGCAGTGGCAATGGTGACTGATGAGTGATAGTGCAATGATACTGTCCTTTGAATTGAGCAGAGTAGAGATCCAAGTGGCATTAGAGGAGTTGAGACATTGACTGCGTTTACATGCAGCCAATAACCCGTTCAAAACCGGGATATTAGCAATAACCCAGTCGCGCACGGCCATGTAAACACCGGCAAAAACCCGGATATGCTCATATCCCGGTTTTTAAAAACCGGGATATTATACCTAGGGTACCCCTTTTCTAACCCAAATATTTGGTCTTGTAAACGCGTTTCGGCATATCCCCATCAAAATGTGTGTTCTGCGCATGTTCCATTCGCAAGGAATCTTGGTCTTTTGAGTAGAGACGGCGCATAAAAAAAACCCCGCGTGCAGTATAGAGGCACAGTAGTGTCATGTGCTGCTGGTGGATTAGTACCAGCGCCAAAGCGCAAACAAAGACTATCGCTATCTGCCCCAAACTATTCATTATCCGCCTGCTGCTGCTGCTGTTGTTGTTGTCTTTGGATACAGGAAGAAGATTCGGAAATGACGCATATTGCGTCTTGCTGTCCACACGTCCAGACGCTAACCGTGCGTCGCCGTTTACATCGGGATTGGCGACTGATTACACATTCCATGCATACAGGAGTAACTCTCTCTGCTCACGCATGTAAACGGGTTATCCCGAATGTTTCAGAAACCCAAATAGTGACCTTAACCCGACCATAACCCGAATTTTAACAGCATGTAAACGTAGTCATTGAAGGATGAACGAACATGAACGAACGCACACACGCGAGTGGAATCGCTGGAGACATGTAAGTATACACTGGTAGTCCTTGAAGTAAGCAGGTAGGCAAGCCCTAGATGCGAACAAGACCAGACAGTGGCTGTGTGTGTATGAGTGTCTTTTATGTGCCAGTAGATTAGGGTGCTGACGAGGGGCAGGTGTGTGTGATCAGTACTCAGGTGTGGGAGTGCGTTGTGATTGAATGGTGTTGGAGCCTGGCGTGTCTGTGACAGAATGAAGATTACGCCCAATACTTCAAAGGATGAATGGAGCGCAGATCAGTTAGTACAACCACTGGACTCAGACTCCAGTAAGGGTTTGAATCAGCCCATCGTGGAGGCTGCGTGGCAGCAGTCAGATATGGATAAGGACTGTGGACTGTTTGCATTAAAAGGGAACAGTGAGTATGTAAAACCATACATGGTAATGATCCGATGAAATGGTGTCAAGGTAAAGATGGAGGTTGCTAGAGGAGCAGCTACTTTATACAGAAAAAAGGTTAAAAAAAATTAAATTTCTGCCTTGTGATGTAACCTTAAGGACCTACTCCTCAGAGCAAATTACACTGTTAGGTCAATTCATGGTTACAGTGACATGTAAGGAACAGTCAGAAAAAACTGGTCTTACTGGTGTCTTAGGGTAAAGGGCCAAGCCTCATGGGAAGAAACTGGATTCAGTGCTTACCACTACACTGGTCTAGAATGAATTATATGGCAGATCCAGTTAGTGAATTGTCTGAGAAATACTCATCCATGTTTAGGGTTAGGGTAAGGGTAAGAGGCCTAACCCTAACCATAACCCTAACTCTGATCAAGGAGTAATTTCAGAGGTATGTGCCAAATTGTAAATTGTTGAAAATGCCATTCCGGTTTTTAAAAACCGGGATATTATACCTAGGGTACCCCTTTTCTAACCCAAATATTTGGTCTTGTAAACGCGTTTCGGCATATCCCCATCAAAATGTGTGTTCTGCGCATGTTCCATTCGCAAGGAATCTTGGTCTTTTGAGTAGAGACGGCGCATAAAAAAACCCCGCGTGCAGTATAGAGGCACAGTAGTGTCATGTGCTGCTGGTGGATTAGTACCAGCGCCAAAGCGCAAACAAAGACTATCGCTATCTGCCCCAAACTATTCATTATCCGCCTGCTGCTGCTGCTGTTGTTGTTGTCTTTGGATACAGGAAGAAGATTCGGAAATGACGCATATTGCGTCTTGCTGTCCACACGTCCAGACGCTAACCGTGCGTCGCCGTTTACATCGGGATTGGCGACTGATTACACATTCCATGCATACAGGAGTAACTCTCTCTGCTCACGCATGTAAACGGGTTATCCCGAATGTTTCAGAAACCCAAATAGTGACCTTAACCCGACCATAACCCGAATTTTAACAGCATGTAAACGTAGTCATTGAAGGATGAACGAACATGAACGAACGCACACACGCGAGTGGAATCGCTGGAGACATGTAAGTATACACTGGTAGTCCTTGAAGTAAGCAGGTAGGCAAGCCCTAGATGCGAACAAGACCAGACAGTGGCTGTGTGTGTATGAGTGTCTTTTATGTGCCAGTAGATTAGGGTGCTGACGAGGGGCAGGTGTGTGTGATCAGTACTCAGGTGTGGGAGTGCGTTGTGATTGAATGGTGTTGGAGCCTGGCGTGTCTGTGACAGAATGAAGATTACGCCCAATACTTCAAAGGATGAATGGAGCGCAGATCAGTTAGTACAACCACTGGACTCAGACTCCAGTAAGGGTTTGAATCAGCCCATCGTGGAGGCTGCGTGGCAGCAGTCAGATATGGATAAGGACTGTGGACTGTTTGCATTAAAAGGGAACAGTGAGTATGTAAAACCATACATGGTAATGATCCGATGAAATGGTGTCAAGGTAAAGATGGAGGTTGCTAGAGGAGCAGCTACTTTATACAGAAAAAAGGTTAAAAAAAATTAAATTTCTGCCTTGTGATGTAACCTTAAGGACCTACTCCTCAGAGCAAATTACACTGTTAGGTCAATTCATGGTTACAGTGACATGTAAGGAACAGTCAGAAAAAACTGGTCTTACTGGTGTCTTAGGGTAAAGGGCCAAGCCTCATGGGAAGAAACTGGATTCAGTGCTTACCACTACACTGGTCTAGAATGAATTATATGGCAGATCCAGTTAGTGAATTGTCTGAGAAATACTCATCCATGTTTAGGGTTAGGGTAAGGGTAAGAGGCCTAACCCTAACCATAACCCTAACTCTGATCAAGGAGTAATTTCAGAGGTATGTGCCAAATTGTAAATTGTTGAAAATGCCATTCCAAAATTATTCAAGTGCAGAACAGCTCCTAATGCCATAAAAGACACAGTGGACAAACAGTTACATCTGTTGGAAAATCAGGGTATTATTACGCCGATTGAGTACACTGAATGGGCAGCACCCATCGTGTGTGTATACCATAGACAAATGGTGACGTACGTATTTGTGGCGATTACAAGGTTAACATTAACCCCTGGTTAGTGGTGGATAAATATCCTTTGCCAAAACCGCAGGACCTGTTTGCGTCATTGGCAGGTGGTAGATACTTTACAACATTAGACTTGACCCAGGCGTACCAGCAACTTGAATTAGAGCCACATTCTAAGCCGTACTTGACAATTAACATGCCTATAGGATTGTATCACATGAATCGGTTGCCCTATGGAGCGTCTAGTTCACCATCGATTTTTCAACGCATTATGGATCAGATCACAGGGTATGCCGAGTGTAGTCTGTTATTTAGATGATAATCTAATCATTGGTAAGACTGAAAGTGGTGTTAGAAAGGTTGCAAGACAGAGGGATCAGAGTAAATAGAGACAAATATGCTTTCTGTCAACCTCAGATAACCTATTTGGGGCACCCAATTGATCAGTAAGGAGTGCATCTGGTTCCAGAGAAGGTTGAGGCAGTTGAAAAAGCCCCAGCACCTATAAATGTGACTGAGCTCAGAGCTTTTTTAGCATTGCTGTCATACAACAGCAAATTCATGGAAAACCTGTCAACAGTAATTAAACCCATGACTGAACTATTACACAAGGACCAACCTTGGCAGTGGTCAAAGAGTTATCAAGAGTTGTTTAACGAAGCTTAAAAGCTGTTGATGTCCTCAAGTGTATAAAAGAAAAACATTTCAATCCCCAATTACCCATATTGCTAGCTTGTGATGCTTCTGCATATGGAGTAGGGGCAGTCATTATGCATCGTATGCCAGGTGGTAGGGAAAAACCCATTGCATATGCATCGCGCACACTTAGTAAGTTGGAAATAAACTCAATAAACCCAAATTAAAAAGGAAGCCTTGGGTATCATTTTTGGGTTGCAGAAATTTAGGGACTATTTATATGTTAGAAAATTTTTGCTCATCACCAATCACCAGCCTTTGGTTAAAATTTAGGGGCCGAAAACTGGAGTGCCTGCTTTAGCAGCCACTAGGTTACAGAGGTGGGCATTACATTTATCGGCTTACCAATAGGATGTCAGATACAAGTCGTCTGCGGAACACGCAAATGCTGATGACCCTTTCGAGATTACCCTTGGGGTTGACAGGACCTACAGTATGTGTTAATACAGAGTTCAAGATCTCATTTATTGAGGCAATTCCGATAGATCAAAAAGACATAAAAACAGAAACCAATAAAGACAAGGTTTTAATGAAAGTGAAGTCATTCACACTAAATGGCTGTGGTATGGACATTTGTTTTGTTTTTCTGTTGGTTTAAATAAAGTTTATTTGTTTTAGATATTGTATTTTCTGGGGAGGAATGTGGTGTATTTAATGTTAAGAATTTATCAAAAGTATGTTTTTGGGATTATTGAATTGTATAAGGGCCATAAATGGCATAGATTGTTTTCCAGGTAGATTGTATGACAATCTGTTATGTATGTGTTAAACAAAGAAGAGCACTAGTGTCCCCTGCTGGTGGAGATTTACCTTTGAGCTGGCTAACTTGTTGATGTTTGGGTGCATAGCCACCAAGATGTTAGTAAATTTTTGTCTTTCTCTTAATCATGGCTTCAATGAGTCCTTAAAAACGAACTGTCTTCTTCTACGAAATCCCAGGTGGCTGCTCTGCCACAACATACACTTGGCCAAGGATAGCTCAACTCTGAGCAAAAGGACACACCAAACTCAATAACCTTCTGGCCTATAGCCCCCGTCCTGGTCTGAACATGTGTACTCATGAGGAAATATACATGTGTTCGAAATATACATATAGAGTGTGAACGATTCACAAGCCTACTTCCTAGCCTCTATGTGGCCATTGGATGCCGCTAATATTAGTCAACAGAAAATGATGCTTGTTTCAAAGATATTCCATTCATCCACTGCATTAGAACGCAGTTGTGTATTGTAATAGGGCAACTGACACGAGACGCGGCACAGCACTTGGAACTAGCAACATATATGTAAATCAGATTATTATTTATCTGCTTGCTGGCTTGTCTATTGGAGACGCTATGTTGGTTGTGCTGGCTGTGTTGTGCTTCTTATGTTCGGATCAATTGAGGTCTATTGGACACGCAGAGTTTGGAGTGTGTTATATGCAGCACTGAGATTCGCGCAGTTTATTGCGTGTGCTTTAAATGGATTATTATGAAATTGTATGTGCCGCTGAAGTTTGATGGGAAAGAACTACTGGAGACAAATTGAGAACAGTAGTGTGTGTTTTGCAGGAAACCCGTTATGAACCAGCAACATAAACACATTGTTGACTTTTTAGAAAAGAAAGTGAATTGCTACTCATTCTGTTTTTGGAAATATTGTTGAGGCTCCTCTGGGAGGTCAACACTTGATTCTTTCTAAGCCTAAGGGAAGTAGTTTCGCCACTACTGTCACTGTAACAGGAATGGAAGACATTAGGAAAACTAATAAAGGTGTATCTAGTCTTTGTAGTAGTGAAGAACATTTCTTTAATTCCTGTACTGTGCTTACCAAAACAACCCATAAAGAAAAGCTAGATTTTTTTTTTTTTTTTTAAATTGAATTTGTTTTGGCTGTTTAGCAAAGGCGATATAAGTAGAGATTGTAAGAAAAGCTACTTATATGCAAAGTGTGTGGCTTTAAACACCCTAGTATTCTTCATGTTTTCCAGCAAGATAGAACTGAGGAGCCAAAACAAGCAGTGGGTAATGCTCTGATCTTGATTCAGTCAAGTGGTCTTACTGGGGACGGTGAGGATGCTTGTGCTTTGTCCATTCTTCCGGTATGTGTTAAAGCGAAGAATGGAACCAAGATAATGGAAACTTATGCCTTCTTAGATCCAGGCAGTTCATCAACATTCTGTACAGAAGGTCTCATGACAGGGCTCCAGACTAACTTTTTTCACTAGGAGCACAGTGGCCCACAACTGAAAATTTTAGGGGCACAACCAGAAAATTTAGGGGCGCACACCGTTAATCAACATGCTAACCAAATCTACTAATTTCCACTGTATTGCTAATAAATACTTTAATAATAGATGCAGAAATTACAATCTGCGGTTTCAAATTCAGTTTTCACAGTTTATTCTGCACTTTTGAAGATACAACAACAAGGTAAATTGACAGCACCATCGCTGTCATGACAGTACAAATAGTAAACAAAATACCATACATTCAGAATAAAAAAAAGTGCTTAGTAACAAAGTGTTTAGTAACCTTTCGGTCATTTCACAGTTACAAACAATACTTAAATGTATGTAAACATTAGGGGCACTGGCCAATAACATTCCACTAGAACATGTAGGCCTAAACAACTTGAGCCTTTACTCACTCCCCCTTAGAGCAGATCCTCCTGTGTTCCATTAGGAGGCTCAGAAGGCCAGCCCTTGTAATTTGGCCTCCTAGACCTTTTACCCTGACTGAACCATGTTTGTACAGCTTCCTTGGCATCAAACTCTTCTTAACTAGGTCCCTCCATGCTAATTAGAATCAAGTCCTCCACAGTGTCTACATGCAGGGACCCCCTGACATCAGATTTAATCCTCTTCTGAGCAGAAAATCCCCTTTCACATATAGCAGAGGAGACCGGGAGGACCAGCATGATGTGAACAAGATGTAGGATGTTCTACAAAGAATGAATCATTAGTGTAGTTTTTTTTATTTAATCAAAAAGTAATAATTACTAACTTAACAAGGATATGATCATAATGGGGTACATTGTAATCAGAGCAGAATGGCAACTTAGTTACCATCATCCCCCATAAGGCATGGTAAGACTTGTCCATGTAGTTCCTAAAAATGAATGTCTTCATGGATTGATACTCCTCTCTAGCCAGATTGAAATCACAGCCATTTCTGAAAAGAGTGAAAGGAAAAACTGACCAAACAATCTAAGTTAAGGATCAAAGTAGATGTTTGAAATATTGCTCTGTGTTATACTTTTTATATCTTTATGATAATTTAAAAAGAGTCACTAACCTTGTTGAGGAAAAGTGGTCTAGCAGGAAGTCCAGCTCCTCTGCACCATAGTCTGTCAGCTCTCGTTGCTCTGCTGGCCAGGAATCATGACTGAATATCTTGAATGACTTCACTGCCTTTGCTGATGCTGATGTAGACTCTTCATCTATCAAGGAATAGAAGTACAGAGTTGAGAGAAAAAGAAAAATGATGATAGCTTATCTTATTTTCACAGATTTTTTAAAATATATAATTCTGTGGTTTCACTTACAAAGCAGACTGCTGAATCTTTGCTTTAAATGAAGCAAAGTGCAGTCGATGGTTGCTCTCACTGCTTGTTGTAGCTTAGGTGTGCTTGCCATGGAGAGTCCTTCCTTTCCCAGCCCAGCAGCTTCACCTTTGATGGTGATCCCCTGGGTTCAAAAAACATTCAACATTTAGACAAGAAAAAAAATTATAAATGAATCAACTCCAAATCTAAAATGTACTTAAAAAAAAACTGCTCACCTGAAACTTGTACAAAAGGTGAGTCTCCCCCTCACACTGTAAAACCCGACAAGTTAACTCAAATCGTTTGAGTAAACCGATTGCCTTGACTGTAAAACCCGACAAGTAAACTTAACTCAAACGGTTTGAGTAAACAGATCTCCTTAAGTTATGTTAACTCAAACCGTTTGAGGAAACTGATTGCCTTAAACCATTTAAGTTGAAAAAACTAACAGTTATAAGTACTCTGAACTTAATTCAGTTGAGTTCACTGAAAGAAGATATACATTGCAATTAAGTAATTAAGTGATTAATTTAGTGATAATTGAGCTTAAATGATGAACACCTGCTGTTAACAAACAGAATTACTGAAGAAAAGAGAGAAAGGAACTACAGCTGACTTCAGACAGCCTCACTCAAACCTGACAAGTTATGTTAACTCAAACCGTTTGAGGAAACCGATTGCCTTAAACCGTTTAAGTTTTAAAACTAACAGTTATGAGTACTCTGAACTTAATTCAGTTGAGTTCACTGAAAGATGTACATTGCAATTAAGTGATTAAGTGATTAACTGAGTGATAATTGTGAATTAGTGATGAACAGCTGCTGTTAACAAACAGAATCACTGAAGAAAAGAGAAACACAAGAACTACTACAACTGACTTTAGACACAGTCTTAGATGAAATCAACTGAAATAAAATACATGAAATCTCTCAAGATCTGATTATACAACCCCACAAACAGCATCACCAGCTCCACTTATTAATAACCAGACTGACTTTATTTCTGTCAGACGTCTACAGAAGATCTTATTGAGAATGAACTAAGGTTTAGATGTTGATTTATTGTTTCATTTGAAGTAACCATGTTAGAGATCAGTGTTTGTTTTAGTTGGGCTCTGAACCCTTGACTTCTGTCTTCGTCTTTTCTCTGGCTGTTATAACCGTGTGTTTCTAAAACACATTAGTTGTAATTCAATAGCTCAGAAGAAATATCATCAGGTGTTAACCTGTACCTAGGTGTAAGTTGTTATACTTTATATTGGTGATTGATAATTATTCATTATTATTCACAATTATTGATCCGTACGGAGTCTAATCTCTGATGAAATAGGTGTTGTGTAATTAGTAGAAGTGGACCTAGTAAAAATGACACTAAGATTCAGTTAATATAAAAATGACTTCATAAACATTTTGTACACATACATTTTTCTTCTATGCCAGTAATTGGTCAAACACAGACATTAATAATCAGAATATTAACCTCTACAATGGTGGCAAAAAAACATGCTGCAATGCATGCTGGGTACTATTGTAGTAAAAAAACTCCCAGCATGCTCTGCAGCATTTTTTTTTTATGGTCACCATTCTTGAGGTTCATATTCTGATTATTGATGTCTGTGTGTGACTAATTGACACCATAGAAGTCCAAACTGTTTGGAAAGTCTTTGTATTAACTGATTATTACAGAAACACTTGCTCTTAGAATCACTTTTACTATAATCAATCAAATTACACAACACCGATTTCATCAGAGATTAGACTAGCAGTTCAATAATTGATGATCATCATCACCTATATAAAGTATAATAACCTACACCTAGGTACAGGTTAACACCTGATGATATTTCTTCTGAGCTATTGAATTACAACAAATGTGTTTTAGAAACACACGGTTATAACAGCCAGAGAAAAGACAAAGACAGAAGTCAAGGGTCAAGAACCCAACTAAAGCAAACACTGATCTCTAACATGGTTACTTCAAATGAAACAATAAATCAACATCTAAACCTTAGTTCATTCTCAATAAGATCTTCTGTAGACGTCTGACAGAAATAAAGTCAGTCTGGTTATTAATAAGTGGAGCTGGTGATGCTGTTTGTGGGTTGTTTAATCAGATCTTGAGAGATTTCATGTATTTTATTTCAGTTGATTTCATCTTAGACTGTGTCTGAAGTCAGTTGTAGTAGTTCTTGTGTTTCTCTTTTCTTCAGTGATTCTGTTTGTTAACAGCAGCTGTTCATCACTAATGCTCAATCAGCACTTAGTTAATCACTTAATTACTTGAATGCAACGTTTTAAAACTTACATGGTTTAAATCAAGGCAATCTGTTTACTCAAACGGTTTGAGTTAAGTTAACTTGTTGGGTTTTACAGTGCACCCTCTTGTCTTCTCTGGGCCTGAAGGTCTGCCAGTAATTCTGCCAGCCTACCACCTGGCTTGCATCTCACTGACATGGCCTCAATAGTTGCAAGGAGATTCTCAATCCCATTCACAGCCTGTAAAACATGTTCCTTGTGAATAACAAGGGTAAAAGCTACATATTCCTTGATTAAAATTATTTGTTTAACTATATTCTTCTTAATATGTCAACATTACCTGAGGCAAAATAACATCATTTCTTTGGAGAAGAAAGCTGAATTTACTTATGGCCTCAAACAAGTCAGCCAAGAAGTGACAGAAACCCACAAAGCTTCCATCTTCCATCATCTTCTTGACCTGCAAGACATAACCAATTACTAACCACTAACCACCAATATCAGTTATTTTGTATGCCTCCCAAATATGAAATCATTTTGAAATTAAATACAGACCTTCCTTGATCTCTCAGCAATATCAGCATTGGTGGATGATGCAGTCAAGTGTTCCATGTGGTAATACACTGCTGTGAACTGGCCAGGGTTCTGCAGATGTTTATCCTTTCCTCCAGGTTTTAGCAAGGTTTGGAGGGCCCGGTTCACATGTGGTAGCCAGCGAGTCCCACTGACTCTACCTGGTACATTTACACGAACACCCAACTCCTCTCCAAGTGCTCGTAGTTCTCTCATAGACTTGCTGCTAAAGTGATATGTCTTCCAAACCATGTTGAGGAGATTGTAGACATCATCCACCATCGGAATTTTCCTTTGTACAGATAGCATTGCCAGCTCCAGTCTACAATTACAGTGAATTAAACTTAAAATTAAACATGCATTTTTTTAGGTTACTACCCTATCTTTATTCTGAAGGTTCACATTTAACCTACCTATGTGGCATGCAATGAAAAGGGACAATAAAAGCCCATGCCTCAGCTTGGAGGAGGGCTATTACCCCTCCTTTATGCCCGAGGTTGACAGCTGCACCATCAGCTCCCATGACAACGGTCTTCTCTAACCACCCTTTGGTGGCATCATATACACCTTGAAATGCAAGCACATGACAATGGTGTACAATTATGTCTTACACTGGACGAAAACACCAGTTGCCTGAACAGTTTTTTCCCTCTGTCATCATCACTCCTCACAGCTGAAGTATTCTGGCACCTTAAGTGATTATTTAAACTAATAAATATTCACAGTAAAGACAGCTAAAGAAGTTAGTAATAGGTCTAAACAAAATGTGAATTAAAACATACCTTGAGGCACAGCCATTACAGCACCTTAAGTGATTATTTAAACTTATAAATGTTCAAAGTAAAGACAGCTAAATAAGTTAGTGATATAGGTCTAAACATAATTTGAATTAAACTTACCTTGAGCATGTGCATGTTTCACTTCGATGTGGCCAATCAAAATATTCATTGGTTTCCCTTCGTTTAGGATCCTTGCGTATATGATTTCGCATTCCTTTGTTGAAACGTCTGTGTCCCCATCGATCATAATTGATAAATACAGAGCATCCTTGATTTTCGTGTAAGTCTTCCCCTTCAGAGTATCCGCAATTACTCCAACGAATTGTGCGCATGCTGTATCGTTGTTGTATGTAAGCCATTCTTCCTTTGAAGGTCGAGCTGGCTTTTGTTTTTGGTGAAGGGTAGGTCCTCTTTAGCAACGAAGTGGGCCGTGTTAAACTTCAACATCATCTCTGCCTCATCTGCGCTCTGATTTACAGTCATTTTTCTTCGAAAAGCAACCGGCAGTGGCGTTACTTTTTGATTTATAAACATGTCACGGCAATCCT
This sequence comes from Carassius carassius, assembly GCF_963082965.1. NCBI lineage: Eukaryota > Metazoa > Chordata > Actinopteri > Cypriniformes > Cyprinidae > Carassius > Carassius carassius. Next base: position 4,926,918 of record NC_081767.1, read on the forward strand.
CAATGCTTTAGGCTGAGATTGTGTTTAATCAGTGAACTGTGTTTAGACAGCAAAGTGCCTGTACTATCAGCAAACTTTGTGTTCCCCAGGTTCGGAAGTAACTACGGCAATATTCGCAGTTCATATAGATAGACTGGTTATAGTATCTCAGCCAGCTGAATTCTTTCAGCTAGTCTTCTCAAATATTGTGAGTGCGGGCTTTTTTCGCCACACCAACCTCTGACTCTGCATCATCATCCGACGGTGACACTGTAGACTCTGGCACTGGTACACTAGCGCAGGTCGGAAGAACGAATCAATAGTTCGCTTGCTCATAGCTCAGACGCACGCACATATCAGGTTGTGATGATATTTGTCTCCGTTTCCTTCCCACAGATGTTTACGCGCGCTCGATTATCACTAGGCCCCTCCCCCTCCACACATCTTAGCCACTTACAGTGGCCATTCCCTATTCTTCTCACACGCATTGGCCGCCTCACAGACGAGTGTGTGTGCGCTCGCGTCTAATTGATTATTTCATTGCTCATTTCATTGATCATTGACGTGTCCCTTCCACGTTTAATGTATAAAAAAAAAATACGGAGGGTGGGGGAGGCAAATTTACTGGTCGCGACCAATGTGCGACTGGATGTAAAATTCAGTCGCACACTCTAAAATTTTGGTTGCAAAATGCGACCATTTGGTCGCAGTCTGGAGCCCTGCATGAATAAGTTTAATCTGTCTGGCAAAAAAAACTGAATATACCACTTAAAATCATGAATCAAGACAAACTTTTTTTCAGTTATGTCGTCAAATATTTAGAAGTTGCTGAATTGGATCAAATGCAATATTGTCTTTTGGCTGAAGTGTATACCCACAAAAGCATGCCAGTATCTAAGGCTAATATTGCCAAGCAGAGCGAGCGATCTTGTTCAATGGTCTTATTTAAAGGTCCCGTTTTTCGTGCTTTTTTGAAGCTTTGATTGTGTTTACAGTGTGCAATATAACGTGTTCATGTTTCGGGGGTAAAAAAACACAGTATTTTTCACACAATTCACTTCTCTGTATACCGCTGTTTTCACTGTCATAAAAACGGGCTGATGACTTCCTTGTTCTATAAAGTCCCTCCTTCAGAAATACGAAACAAGTTCTGATTGGGCCAGCGATTCCTGTGTTGTGATTCGACAGCAGCTGAGCGCACGCTGCCCTCCTGGAAACGCAATTGGGCTAATTTTGAGAAGTGGGCAGGATTTGTTTTGAAAACCTGGCAATCCTGATCTGAACGCACGTGCTCTGGAGATGTACTTCTAATCACAGGAGCGTTTTTACTGAGGAGATGCGCATGAAAATCGCATTCGATTTTTTGCACAGTCCAACCATCTAGTTAACAAAGCTAAACAGCGTTGCCCTTTGTGTAATAAGTTACAGAAACTGTTAAATGCACCAACTTAAATAACAAAATACACTTACCGGTTGTGGTCCATAAACAAGCCTTCTCCAGACAAAGAGGGAACTGCTCCATCTTTCAATAATCTTTGTGCGAATCCGGCATTAAACTGACTGAGACTGAGGAAGCTGTCCTCAGCAAAATGTGCTGCACATAGTTTTACATGTGGATTATAACTTTCAGGAACCGAGTTAAACATAAATTGTAACCATTAATATCCAAGTACAGCGTCCCTGGGAAGCCCAAACAAAGGTGATTGGACTCCGAGATGAAAATAACAGCGTTTGGACGACATGGCGACAAACAAACTACAAACGCAATTCTTCCTCTTCTCCGTCGGAGCGCAACAAGACCACGCCCCCTTTTTCAAAAATTGGTTCTAGTGACGTCTAGTGGGGTTTTACCATTCAAAGAAAAAAAAGATCTGAGTTGTTTTCGATTGCTTTGCCTTATTCCAGGGAGCATCACTGAATGGACTAACACCAGATCTAACAAGCACTTTAATAGGTGTCCTTACCATATTCAGAATGGAGTCTTGTCACCTTAATGGCTGACATTGAGTCTATGTTCTATCAGGCCAAAAGGCAACTTGAGTGAAGGCTTAGAGGAATTCAGAATGGTTGTACATCTGTTTGGAGCTTCTTCATCCCCAAGTTCTTCTAATTATGCACTCAGGAGATGTGCAGAGGACCATGGAGATATGTTTAATTGCAGAACAGCAGAAGTCATCCAAAATCATTTCTACATCAACAGTGCAACATTCTCTTTGTGTCATATTCCACACTCATCTGGAATGATGCACTTTTTGCATTACAACTTACCTTTCAAAAGTTCCCCACACGAAACTGTGAATGTGAAATGGTGATCGTGGAAATAGTCTATACCTTAAAGTTAATGGAAAAATATTTTCTTGCGTTTTATGATTTGTCCTAAAGCGATTTTCATAGGTCCTATGCTCTCAGTTCATGATAGTTGTTCAAATAGTTTTATGATCACTCTGTGAACTGTGGCTCTGTTTTCCACTGTTAAATACAGTAACGCAAACATATAG